>NW_021319853.1:568762-639181 GCF_001605985.2 Dendrobium catenatum | reverse complement strand
GAGCGGCTCGACGAGACGAAACCAACGACATCAAATTAAACCCAATCCGAGCTCAAACTAGATCCAAATCAAGGCCTTAAAGCACATTTGGAAGGTTCAAACCATAATTTTGGTTACCAAATGGTTTCCAAGCGTGGCATGCTTATAGTGACCCCCTCTAATTGAATATTTGATCTTTAATTATTTTGCTAAATTTTTTTTCAAAATCATGTCCTGCTTTTGTCTTAACATTAATTTAGGCATTTTATCGAGTTGAAATTTATTAAATTCCAACAGAAAGGTTTGTTCAGTTTTCTACTCTTGCTTCTCCCTTGGGTGTGAGCTTGGGTGGTGGTTGGTGAAACTTGTTGCTTAACTGGGCAAAGATCTACTGAGTGAACAAGTGAACCATTCATATTTGATTTTTTAGGTCAATAGGTTCCCCCTTGATGGTGATAGGAATAAAATATGGATATGCACAAGTTTTGGTCACTTGAACATATACTATGGCATATGTCTATTGTGAATTTATTTTCATAGATTAGATTTTTGATGATAACAAACATTCATGATTTTCTATGACTACCTTGCCTACTGACATTTCAGGTTCACTAAATCAAACGGCAATTGGAACCAGCTCAAGATTGAGTAGACTAGGTCTGAGTCAGTTTGTACCTTTTCCCTTTCTTGAGTCTATTGTAATTGGTGTGGCTTCTGAAACTAAGTAATCTTGTACACACACACACACCTTGGAAGAATTTCTGACTGTTTCTTAGAGTTTACTATTTTTTTGTAACATTATCCGGGACGATATTTATATTGGCCTGGATGATCAGTTCAAAAATAGAAACCCTAATTAGGGCATCCTTATTAAGGCAATCATCATTAAGCACATTATCCTGGACGATTTTGTATCAATCGGGATGATAGGCTCAAAATAGAAAGAATCAATCGTTATACCTATTTAGGTATTAGTTATTTTTGGACATCATCCCAGGTATCGTCTGGATCGGCCTGGCCGATCCAACACAATTATGCCTAAATTAATATGGTATTTAAAGAAAATAATTAAGACTTGATTACACGATCAAATCGTCCTGGACGATCGCAGGATTGGCCAGGATGATACACTGGACGATTGGACATCGAACAGCTCTTATTCAGGTCGATATTCCATGATTTGTACTGATCAGCCAGGACGATATATTATCTTTCTAGATGATATGAACAAATTTCTTCTGATCATCTCAAATCGCCCCGTCTGATTGAGCTTATTTTGCACTGATCGGCCAGGACAATATTCATATCATCATGGACGATAAAGTCGGCAAGTTACAATTAATGAGCTCGTTTTGAGCTCTTCTATTTAAGCTTTGACAAGGCACTTTGTAAGTGTCTTTGGTAGCCATTGTAGCTTTGTTCTTTTGGAGGGAACTTGAAGAGAGAGCTTGAAAGGAAGAGAGGAAAGGGTGGAGTTTGGGAGAGGGAGAAGATCCTTGGAGGGGGTTTCAAGGGAGTGTGGAGGGGGATTCCACACAGTTGCTACAACGAGCTTACACCTTATTACGATCGAGTTCAAGGCTTGTCTTGAGGGAAGTTCTGGAAAGAAGAAGATCTCTTTGGTGTCAAATGACCAGGCTACTTCGTGGCACCGGGGAAGGTGGAAGTGATTTTGTAAGGGTTTCTCTGCCTAGATGTGGGGGCTAAAGGAGAGACACTGAGTTTAGTGCAATATTCGGATGGTGCCTCCGAGGAGTGGACGTAGGTCAAGATTTGACCGAACCACTATAAATCTGGTGTGTTCTTTTCTTTATTATTTCCGCATTTAATTTTTGCATAGTGTTTTCTCTGTGGTGAATTTCTATTTGGTTTGTGTTTTGATTGAAAGAAGTTTTAAAATATCAATTCACCTCTCTCTTAGTTAGACTTGGGCTAGTTCATAAGGGCCTAATATCCCTAACAAACTTTCAAGTGATATCAGAGCGAGATTCATAAAATTAAGTTTGAAAACTTTTTGAATTTTTGATCCATGATTAATTTTTTTAATCGTAATATTGCGGAAGGTTATTCAATCACCCAACCACCTTTATTTAAAAATATTACTTTTGATTTTTAGAAAATTTGCATATCTACTTTTTTGCAATCAATTGATTTTTGAATGTGACAAATGATTTTAACTGGTTATTCTATACCGTCTCATATTTTAGATGGAATAAAAACTGATATTCCTTTTAATCAATGGAGTAATGAAGAACAAATCAATACTCAATTGAATGTAAAATCTTTAAATTTTTTTTCTATGCTTTTAATTCTAAAGATTATATGTTAGTTTTCACGTGCACTACTGGTAAAAAAATTTGAGATAAATTACACATCATATATGAAGGCACTAGTGAAATCAAGCAATCCAAGTTAAATATTTTAATGCATGATTATGAGCTATTTTGCATGAAACCTTTTGAGACGATCTTAGATATGTACTCTAGATTTATTCAAATTGTGACATCATTACATGCTTTAGGTAAGAAATTTTTAAACTTTAAAAAAATCAATAAAATTCTACATTATTTACTTGACAAATTTGATGCCAAAGTTATTTCTATTTGTGAATCAAAAAATTTGAATGAATATCTATTGATAATTTGATTGGCTCACTCATTGCCTATGAGCAAAGTTTGGGTCAAAGACTTTTGGATGCAGGTGAAATGATAGTACTAAACGCTGAAGACATGGAAAAAAGTGGCTTAGTTAGTGACGAAAGCGATGACTTATCAAATAAATTGGAAAGCTCACTAAAACATAAGCATCAACAAAAGTAGAAGAAAGGTAAAAATGGTAAGAATTTTAAGATTTATTCTAACGTTATTTGCTTTGGATGTAGGAAACCTGAACACATGAAAAATCAGTGCCCTAATTTGAGAACTCTTCCTACAAAAGAAAAAGGTAAAACTAAGCAAATTATAGAAAGCGCAAGTAATGAAAAGCAAAAAATCTCCTGGGCAGACCTAGCTTCTGAATCATCAGACCAGGAGCAAGATGTTATTTAATCCCTTGGTTGTGTGTTTATTTGTTTATGCATATTTTTTTTTGTTTTTTTGTTTTTAGTTTTATGTGTTTTCTTTGAGTTTATTTTTTAATTTTTTTTCCTTCGTTACTTTAAAATTTTAAATTTATCTTTACTTTTTTTTTGTGAAGTTCTCTCTGATCAACACATACATTCACCTTTCTAAAAATGAAAAACCTACCTCCTATTTTTTCTTGAATTCTTATGAAAGTTGTGGTTGACTTCTATAAAAACAGTCAAAGGAAGAAAACTCAAGATTTTTTCTATCTATCTCTCTTCTTAAAGAGGTTATTTTACTTTTAATTAAAAATCTTCATCATATTATAAATTGGACCTTAAAACTGATCTTTTTTCATCTCCCTACATTTTATTTATCACATAGGACTCTTTTGAAAGTTGTTGAATCTACCTCATAATTTTCTTAATAAAGTAATTCATTTTGTTAATAGGATGGGTTTACTTTTATTTTTAAGATTTCAGAAAGATAGCATATTCAAAAAAAAGTGGCCAATAATGTCAAAAATAAAAGATGCGCAATGACGCAAAATTGAAAAAAAAGATACACAAAGTATATTAAAAATCAAAAGATACGTAGTGCGCCAACCAATTGACAAGAGGCATAAAATGAGTCCATAAAATATAATGCTCACCATTATTATACTTTTTAAAACTTAAGAAAACCCTTGATACTTTTGATATTTGAGTTTGAGAATCATGATTCCTGATTCAACAATTCGTGCATTAATCTTCTATTATATATGTTTTATGGAATGAGTTTTTGGAAAAATTAGTGTTTCTTTCTCTAATTTGTTCCTTAATTTAGATATTGGATTAAAAAGTTTTTGAGCCTTTTAAAATAACTTGAGTTTGGATTAACAAATTCTGAATTTCTAACCCTTTTGGGCTATGCGTTGCCAATACAATTCTTCTAAGTTTTTGAATAAAATCAAAAGGTAACTTTATAATTTTAAAAATATTTGATTTTGTTTTCACTTGACCAGGGATCATTTTTTGACTTTTATTTTATTTTTTTTGTTCAGATTATTTGTGCCCCTTCTCTTTTTGATAATGTCAAAGGGGAGACGTACTGTTGTATTTGTATCTTTTTAAAGATTTTTTCAAAAAATTAAAAACAACAAAAAATGATTTCCCCTTTCTTTTAAAGTTTTATTTTAGTAAGGAGGAGATGAGGAGAAAATATTTTCATTTTTGTAAATTCAATCAGTAATGTTTGCCATTATCAAAAAAGGGAAGATTGTTGCGAATCTATTTTCATGGATTAGATTTTTGATGATAGCAAACACTCATAATTTACTACGACTATCTTGCCTACTGACATTTCAGGTCCACTAGTCAGTTTGTACCTTTTCCCTTTCTTGAGTCTATTATAATTGGTGTGGCTTCTATAACTAAGTAATCTTGCACACACACACCTTGGAAGAATTTATGATTATTTCTCAGAGTTTGCTATTTTTTGGTAACTTCGTCCGGAACGATATTTATATCAGCCTGGATGATCGGTTCAAAAATAGAAACTATAATTAGGGCATCCTTATTAAGACAGTCATCATTAAGCATATCATCCTGATGATTTTATATCGGTCGGGATGATAGGCTCAAAATAAAATGAATCAGTCGCCAAATCTATTTAGGTATTAGTTATTTTTGGACATCATCCAAGGCATCGTCTGGATCGACCTGGCCGATCTAGCATAATTATGCCTAAATTAACTTGGTATTTAAGGAAAGTAATTAATACACCATTTCACAATCAATTTGTCCTGGACGATCATAGGATCGGCCGGGACTATACAGTGGACGATTGGACATCGGATATCTCTTATTCAGGGCGATGTTCAGGATGATATTCCATGATTTGTACTGATCGGCCAGGATGATATATTATCATCCTGAACGATATGAACAAATTTCTTCTGATTGTCCCAAATCGCCCCGACTGGTTGAGCTTATTTTATACTGATCGGCCAGGATGATATTCATATCGGCCTGGACGATAAAGTCGGCAAGTTGTAATAAATGAGCTCATTTTGAGCTCTTCTATTTAAGCTTTGATAAGACACTTTATAAGTGTCTTTGACAGCTATTATAGATTCGTTCTTTTGGAGGGAACTTGAAGAGAGAGCTTGAAAGAAAGAGAGGAAACGGTGGAGTTTGAGAGAGAGAGAGAGAAGATCCTTGGAGGGGTTTTCAAGAGACTGTAGAGGGGGATTCCACACGATTGCTCCGGCGAGCTTGCTCCTTAGTACCATCGGATTCAATGCTTATCTTGAGGGAAGTTCTGTGAAGAAGAAGATCTCTTTGGTTTCAAAGGACCCGGCTACTCCGCTACACTACGGAAGATGAAAGTGATTTTGTAAGGGCTTCTCCACCTAGCAATGGGGGCTAAAGGAGAGACACTGAGTTTAGTGCAATATTCAGAGGGTGCCTCCGAGGAGTGGACGTAGATCAAGGTTTGATCGAACCACTATAAATCTGGTGCGTTCTTTCCTTTATTATTTCAGCATTTAGTTTTCACTTAGTGTTTTCTCTGTGGTAAATTTTGGTTTGGTTTGTGTTTTGATTGAAAGAAGTTTTAAAATACCAATTCACCTCTCTCTTAATTAGCCTTTGGCTAGTTCATAGGGGCCTAACATCCCTAACAAACTTTCAATGTCAATCGAGTTTTTTTTAGTAGTCAAACTGTTAATGGCTAGGGGGCTCCGACTAGACTCATAATGTAGGAAATACCCTCAAGAGTCCAACAAGGTGATGGAAGATCATATATTTTAAACCAAGTGGGGATGGATGTGAATTCTTCAAGTTTTGGCTTGAAGTTGGGAACCCATTTATGGATGACAACTTCCCAAAGAAGAATAAACCCCCCTTACCAGGCCATTTCATAATCCTCATGTGACATAAGTTTAAGCATGAAAAATCAATAACTCAGTGAGACTAATTGCATCTTACCTTTCAACTTCCAGGGCTTATAAATGGTCATAAGTAGAGCTTTGTAGTAAGGGCGGTGTTCGATGAAATAACCAATAAGAGAAAGTCCCTGTTCGGTTGTCACAGCTTTCTCATGAACCTCTGTAAAATCAAGATGTCCAACTTGAGAGGGGAAGGGTAGAGCTTTCTTAAGGATTATTTGGAGAGGAAACAATGTTGCACTAGTTTAAGGCTACATAAGAATAATGCGGTGGGTGATTTAAGAGTGGGGGGAAGTTAGTGGAAAACGTGACATTCATCGTGATAAGAAAGGGGGCCCCACCAGCCAAGCCGAAGGAGGAGGGGTAGAGGGAGGAGGAACTAGCAAAGGCAGTAGCTAGGCAGAGAAACCCTAGCAGAGCTTCAACAACATATTATTTTATCAGCTATGTAACCTAAACAATTTGAATATTTTTAATTAATGTCATATTTCATTTCAAGGTAAATTAAATATAAAATGATTCATAACTTTTTTTTTTCATTAACTTAAAACTCACTCAAATATGATAAATTTCAAATATACATAAAAGTTATGGCCCTTTATCCCACCCACTAGCTTTGTCACCATCCACCTAGTTGTATCTAAATTTATTCATGGATGTACTCAACCCTACTAGCATGTCATTAAAGGTTAGAACTATAGAATCAAGTAAGAAAAGTGATTATGTATGAACAATAAGTAACAAGTTTTAGAATATTTGTTGAGAATTCTAATAACTTAAAATTTAAAATATATATTTTCACCAATTATTTATTGGATTTGGAGGGCTATAAGAAAGTCAACATTTAAAATATGTAGAAAAATAACACATAAATAACAGTACAGATAGATACATATGTGTGGATTAAGATATGTAGTACACATGTGGCCCTCTACCTCTAATGTAGTCCTCTAGAGTCTATCTTGGGTGAGTTTTTGAGGCCAAATACTTTGGAGGAGTCTACATGAACTGGTGTGTAGGCTTAGTTCAATGACGACAGGTCCCTACAACTAAGTGGAAAGTCCTTATAGTTAAATAGTGAGTCCCCTAAGCATAAATTGATGTGTCTGGGATTAAGTTAACCAATGAATTATGAATTTAAGCTTCATAGGCATGCCTCCATTACGTTTTTTGGGAGGCTTGCACCCAATAGAAACTGTCTAACAGAGACTGTCCCTTGGCTTGTAGGTTCTGACATAAGGTTAGAATTCTAGCTCCTTCAGAGTGGTATCTCAATAATGGCTCGCACCCCCCCCCCCCCCCCCCCGATATGGTGGCCCCCCCCCCCCGCCCCCCCTCGGCAAGGATGCCTTATTTTCCCTCCACCTAAGCTGAACAAGAAAGGCCCAAAGCCAATTCCAGGGAATACCAAAGCTCTGAAAGCTTCTTGTTCTCCCCTCCCATAAGCAACCAAGACTTTAGAATCCTTACCTTGGTACCATCTTCTTTAGTCACTCCTACTAAGAAAGCTTGTACCATAGAAGAGGAGCTTGGGTATGCCCAAGTCTAGTCTAAGAGAGGTATTTGAAACTTAGAGAGGGCAACCTAAGTAAGTGAAGACTAAGTGAGTCACTGTCGCAGGAGGTGATAGTATTAAGGGTGGATGGGATGCAACTTGCTAACTCCTAGAGTCATTACAATCAAGTAAGTTCTTGGTTAGTGGGTGATTTTTCCCGTGACATCTAATAAAGAGGGAGTAGTGCCTATAGGACCCTTATTAGATCTATTATATAGGTTTATTTTAGAGAGCAAATAAGATCCCTCATAATGTAATCTATAAGGACATCATATATACAAAAAAAAAGTAATAGAAGATTCAAAGCCTTTGCATACTCTTCTTGCTTGTAGTTGTGAGTTATTCCTTTTCTTAATTCTTTTTTTTTTTTTTTAACTTTTTTAGGGACCATTTAATTCTTCGTATGTGAAGAATATTTTATCTTTTGGCATCATCACATAAAATGAACTTAACTAATTTTGAGTTTAACTCTATTTTTTCATATCAAAATTGACTCTTTGATAATCAGTTGAGAATGAATCTTTATTAGGTGTGTTAATGGTGAATATTTGTAAGTGAGCTAAGGATAATTCTTGATTAGGTAAGTTGAGTGTGAATCTTAATTTAAAAATTATGCATGAACTTTTATTCCTCATATAAGAGCGAATCTACCTAGTAACCCTAACCACTAATCAAATTTAAGTAAGTATTTTAAAATTTAATTTTTTAACTGATTGTACTATATAAAGAAATTTATACTATATGATATTAAAAAAATTAGTTAAATTAATACCCATGATTAGTCAATTAAATCAAGGTTTATTTAATACAAAGATTGTATAATACAATGTGGTTCATATTGGATGATAGGTAAAGATAAAATTTGGTCATTCTTTGGATCATTCTGGATGAACCTTGATTTATTAAACTAATCATATATTACAATACCCATCGTATTAGATGATGGGTGAAGATGAAAATTTATCATCCCAACGATCATCTTGTATGAACCTAAGGAGAATAAACTAATCATACCATACAATTCAATCATCGTACTATAAGATCAGTATACATGGTGTTAAATAGATCATACTAAGATTATGTTTTGCATACTAGATGAATTAGGTTTTGACCTAATTGTAATGTACAAATAGTTATGGCTGAATTAAAATTTTAGTTTTTTAAGCCTTGTATAAAAAAAATTTTATTACACTCTTGAGAAGATTTTTTATCTATTAAACATATTCTAAGAGAGAGCTTTATGAGGTCTTAGAGCATTGGGGAAGGAGAAGGAGAAGTTGTGAGAGAGGGAGAAGTGGTGTGAGAGGATTCCACATAATTTCTCCGAGAAGTTGTGAGAGAGGGAGAAGTAGTGTGAGAAGATTCCACATAATTTCTCCAAGAAGGATTGCACCTTTATTCCTCTAGTGGCTTTATTTGTCTCTTGGGGTTGCTCTGGGAGAAAAGCTTCATGGCTGAAGATCGTCAGATTCTTTGGCGTCACCAGGAGGGTGAAAATGTTTTCAAGGTTCTCTACCTTCACTAGAGGAGTGAAAATAGATTTTGATACTCTGCCACACCGGGTTGGTTGAAGAGATTGTATAAGAGCTTCTCCTCCTTAATGTGGGGGCTAAAAGAGAGACACTAAAGATTTAGTGCAATACCATGAGAGAAGTACTCTAGGGAGTGCATGTAGGTCAAGTTTTGATCAAATCACTATAAAATCTAGTGTGCTTGTTCTACTTTATTTTAAGCATTTTATTTTTCATATATTTTGACTTCTTTCATGTTTATTATTCTTGCAAATCTGTGTTATGATTATCAAGCTTTAGTTGTATTGATTATTATTTAAAAAGTAATTAAAAATAAAAAAATAAAAAATTATTATTTATTTTTTGCTATGAAAATCAATGGAGCAAAATAACATAGCTTTTGCAAGGAACTTTCTCATGTATTTGTATTTAATTAAAAATCAAAATGGGGTTCTTTAGGTAGTGAGGTATCAAACTTTGAAAAATTCTATAAAATTCTTCATTATCTACCAAGCATTTATGATGTAAAAGTTACACCTATTTGTGAATCTAAAAATTTGAATATATATATTCTATTGATAATCTGCTTAGCTCATTCATTGCTTACAAACAAAGTGTGAGTTAAAGACTTATGGATGCAGGTGATAGGAGGAAAGATAAAGTAATTGCATTGAAGGCTACTAATTCAAAAGTGACAATTTTATTGTTGTTGTTGATGATGATGATATAGTGTTGATGACCTATCAATTCAAGAAATTTTGAAGAGAAAACAAAGACATCATCAACATTGGACTAAAGATAAATAAGGAAAAACTACTAAGTTTTCTTTTGACAGTATTTATTTTGAATGCATGAAACCAAGATGTTTGAAATATGAATGTCCTAACTTAAAAGCTCACCCCTATCAAAGAGAAGGGTAAGGAGAAGAAAAACTTTAGAAAGGGGAAGCAAAGGGTAGAAGGCTTTTTAGGAAGATTCTGCCTCAAATTCATCAGAATATGAAGCAGTAGAGGAGGTAACTAATTTATTCTTTATGGTGAATGATAGTTTGTATCACTATAATCAAGATGAGGGGTGCTCTCACAAAAGACCTAGTGAGAGCATATAGTACCTGGACAACATATGCTCACGACACATGGCTTGATACTTAAAGAAATTCATCACATTGGAGGTTAAGGTAGGAGGCAAAGTTATATTAGGAAATAACACCACTATAAAGTGGTAGGAATATGTATGATTAGCAACTCAAAGAAATTTATCATTGAAAATATTTTGCTAGTAGATTATTTGAAACATAACTTGTTAAGTCTTACTCAATTATCTGATAAAGGATTTGATAATAAATTCCTATCCACTAAGTGTTTGATTAGCTTAAATAGAAATATTATTTTAGAAGAAAAAAATAAACAATAAATATAAGTTTGACTTAAATTGTGTTGATTATTCTAATTCCTTATATTTAAAAGCTGTTGTTGATAAATCTTGGTCAACACTTCCATTGCCAGGTCCCAAGTCTTAGATGAAAAAAGTGGAGGGTTATGTTAGGAAGTCGACAGCTAGCGTAAAACTTGTCGAATAATAATGACATGAATTCTTTAAGAAATAAGAGTGTTAATGCTAGGACGTCCCCTAGAAGCAATGCGCTGTATGACTTGAATACAGTGACAAACGTGCAAGGGTCGCGGCACCGATGCATGGGTGTAGTGTTAAATAGATAAGGGTTCCCACATCAAGGATGAATGTGGGCAAAGAAGCTAGTTTATGATACTAAAAAACATGAAACTAAAATTAGGATAGGAACTTGGAATATAGGTTCCCTTATAGGAAGATTAATGGAATTAATAGATATTATGATTCATAGGAAGTTAAATATTTTGTGCATTCAGAAAACTAAATGGGTTGGAGCTAAGAAAATTTATAGTTTAGGATTTAAAATTTGGTATTCGCGTAAGAGTCATACTAGAAATGGTGTAGGTGTTATTATAGATAAGAGTTTGAAGGATAATGTTATAAAAATTAATAGGATTGGAGATAAAATTATAGCTTTAAAGATTATTGTTGATGCTAAGATTGTTAATATTATAAGTGCTATACTCCTTAAGTAGGTTTGGATATGAGTTCTAAATTAAATTTTTGGTATGACTTACAAGAATTAATACAAAAGATACCTCTTGAAGAAAGAGTTTTTATTAGAAGAGATTTAAATGGATATGTTGGTAGAGAGGTGGATGATTTTAAAAGCATTCATGATGGCCATGGGTTTGGAATGACAAATAAAGATGGCAAGACCATATTAGATTTTTGTTTAGCTTATGATTTTTAATTTATATTACCTTATTTAAGAAAAGGAATGAGCTTCTCATCACTTATAAAAATAAATATATTACAACTCAAATTGACTATGTTCTTACAAGAAAATTAGGTCGTTTAGATTGCAAAGATTGTAAAGTTATTCTGAGTGAAAATTAATATACCCAACATCGATTATTAGTTTTGGACTTAAAAATAAAGGGGCAGAAAATAAAAAATAAAGTAAAATGATATTCGAGAATTAGATGGGGGCATTTAAAGAATATTAAGAAAATATTTTTGAGAGTAAGATTTTAGATCTTAAGATTTTGACTGTGCATGAGGACGGTAATGTTATGTGGGAAAACATGGCTAGTAATATTAAGAATATCACAAAAGATGTGCTTGTAGTATCAATGGGAAAAGCTCCCAACAGTAAAAATAGTTGGTGGTGGAATCCAAATATGAAAGAAAATATTAAAAATAAGAAGATTTGTTATAAAAATTAGTTTAATTCTAAAAATTCTGATAATTGGAAAAAGGTTTAAAGAGGCTTGTAAAGAATCTAAGAAAGAAATATGTGATGCAAAGTCCTTAGTTTTTAGTGATTTATATAATAGATTTGATACTAAGGAGGGAGAAATATATATGTATAAATTAGTCAAACAAAGAGATAGGAGTAGTAATGATTGAGTTCAAGTGAAGTCTATTATGGATGGATATCAAAAAATACTTTCCTTAGAATGATATTCAATAGAGGTGGATAAGATATTTTGCTAAACTTTTTAATGAAGATTATGAAAATAAGATTGACTGTTGTGACCTTAGCACCCTAAATAAAAATAAAATTTATGTTTTTATCGGCATATTAGTAAACTCGAAGTTATAGAGGCTTTAAAGAAAGTGAAGGGTGGAAAAGTTGTTGGACCAGATGATATTTCAAAAGAGGTGTGGAAATGCTTAGGAGATGAAAGAATTTGTTGGCTTACTAACCTTTTTAATACTATTTTGAAGACTAAAAAGATGCCAGATGAGTGGAGAATAAGTGTGTTAATTCCTATTTTTAAGAATAAAGGAGATGCACAAGATTGTGCGAATTATAGAGGAATTAAGTTAATGTGTCATACTTTAAAACTATGGGAGCTAGTTATGGAGCATAGGTCGCGGAGTGATACTAATGTTTCTCAAAATCAATTTGGATTCATGCCGGGTAGGTCGACTATGGAATCCATACATTTATTAAGAGGTTTGATGGAGAAATATAGTGAAAATAAGGAGGATCTACATATGATATTGCTTGATTTAGAAAAAGCATTTGATAAAGTTCCAAGAGAAGTGCTATGGAGAGTTCTTGATAAGAAAGGAGTTAATAATGCTTATATTCAAATCATTAAAGATATGTATGCAGGAGCTATTACTTGTGTTGAAAAACAAGGTGGTTTGACGAAGTATTTCCCTGTTTCACTTGGGTTACATCAAGGATCAACCTTAAGCCCATATCTTTTTTTCTTTAGTCTTGAATGTTCTCACTAGACATTTGCAAGAGAATGTACCTTGCTGCATGCTTTTTGCTGATCATTTTCTTCTTGTTGATAAGACTAGAGAGGAAGTTGAAGGTAAACTTGAATTATGGAGGTCAACCTTAGAGTCAAAAGGTTTTCGCTTGAGTAGATCTAAAATGGAATATATGGAGTGTAATTTTAGTAGTAATAGACCTAGTGAGGGGATTGTGACTTTGGGAGATCAAGTCATTAATAAGAGTACACATTTTAGATATCTTGGATCTATTGTTCTGAGTGATGGTGAAATAGATGGAGATATTATCAACATAATTCAAGTTGGATGGTTGAAGTGGAGGAATGCATCGGGCTTATTGTGTGATAGAAAAATATCCCTCAAACTTAAGGGAAAATTCTATAAGATGGTGGTGAGGCTTGTAATGCTTTATGGTGCCGAATGTTGGCCTTTGAAAGAGAAGCATAATACTAAGTTAAGTGTGGCAGAAATGAGGATGATCAGGTGGATGAGTGGCTTTACCCTTAGAGATAGGATACGAAATGAGCATATATGTGAAAAAGTTGGAGTAGCTCCAGTAAAAGATAAGATTAGAGAGAGTTGCCTTAGATAGTTTGGTCACATAAAATGGTGGCCTTCCGATGACCCTGTAAGGAGAGTAGAGGAATTAGATTTGACTTATATTAAGAAAGGTAGAGGCAGACCTAAAAAGACTTGGTTAGAAAATATTAGGAATGTCCTTTTTTTGTTAGATTTAAACGAGAATTTGACTTTTAATAGGACACAATGGAGGAAAAGGATTCATGTAGCCGACCCCACGTAGTGGGATAAAGGTTTGATGTTATTGTTGTTGTTGTTGATGAATCCTGGTTATTGCAAAGGTGACTATATCATACAAGCATGAAATCCCTTAGGAAGATCACCCAAAAAGATATAGTTAGAGGCATACCAAATTTAGATTTTTTTAAGGGCCACCTTTATGATGCCTGGAAACTAAGAAAATAATTCAAATCATCATTTCATTTCATTAAGAACATCATAACCTCTAGGCCACTAGAAATCCTTCATATGGACTTGTTTGGGCCAGTTAATATAACCAACTTTGGCGGGGAGACTTATGGATCTATAATTATTATTGATTTCTTTATATTCACAGGGGTTAGGTTCTTATCTCATACAAGTGAATAATTTGAGGAGTTTAGAATGCTCTCCACTTAGATTTAAAAAAAACATAATTTGAAATTTTAACTATCCATAGTGATCATGGTGGAAAATTTGAGAATGCTAAGTTTGAATCATATTGTAAGGAACTAGGAATAGAACATAACTTCTCTATCCCTAGGACCCCTCAGTAGAATGATATAGCTGAAAGAAAAAATATAACATAAGTAGAAGCTACTAGGGCTATATTAGCTAAATATTCTCTCCCTATATATTTTTGGGTACAAGTAGTGAATACTGCTTATTATATTCTGAATAGGGTTAATGTTAAATCCAAACTCAATAAGACACCCTCTGAGCCACTTATGGGTAGGACACAATCTTGCACATGTTTATGTCTTTAGTTGTAGGTGGTTTGTTCTCATCAATGACAATTTTCCTATAAAAAAATTTGATCCAAAATCTGACGATGGAGTCTTCTTAAGTTACTCTTCTATAGGTAATGTCTATAGGATCTTTAGTAAGAGGACCTTAGTGGTAGAAAAGTCTACCCATGTTCTATTCTATGAATATGATAGAACTATTGAGCATATACTAGAAGAAGAAGAACATGTAGATGTTACCCAAGGACTTGAATCTATTGACCTAGGAAATAGAGAAGAACCTCAGGATCCATTACCTAGAGAATGGAGATATTCATCTAGTCATCCTACATAATACATCTTAGGAGATCCATCTATAGGAGTTAGAACTAGGCATGGACTTTGGAAGGAGGTTAGTCATTTTGCATTCATCTCTATGGTAGAACCCACTAATGTAGATCAAGCCCTATTTGATGAATTTTGGATTCTAGCTATAAAAGAAGAGTTAAACTAATTTATTAGGAATGATGTGTGGGAGTTAGTTAGTATGCCTAAGGATTAGAGTATTGTAGAAACAAAGTGGGTTTTCAAGAATAAGATGAATGTCTCTGGAGTAGTGATTAGGAATAAGACCAAGTTAGTAGCTAAGGGGTACAATTATATTGAAGGTAGTAATTTTGAGGAGACTTTTACCCCTATAACTAGGTTAGAAGACATTAGAATTCTATTAGCATTTACATGTTTTAGAAGCTTCAAGTTATATCAAATGGATGTTAAAAGTGCTTTTCTAAATGGGGTAATTAAGAAAGATGTTTATGTAGAACAACCCCATAGATTTGAAAATTCAACCTTTCTTAATCATGTTTATAAATTAAAAAAAGGCATTTTATGGATTGAAGCAAGCTCCTAGAGTTTGATATGAGAGGCTTAATACATATCCCCCAGATAGATCCTTTGTTAAGGGTAGTGTAGATACCACCATATTCCTAAAGAAAATAGAAGATGATTTACTCATTGTTCAAATTTATATGAATGATATATTATCTGGATCTACAAGTGAAAATCTCTATGATGAATTTTCTAAAACTATGAGTAAAGAATTTGAGATGAGTATGATGAGAGAGATTACATACTTTCTTGGATTTAGTGTTATGTAAAGAGATGATGAAATATTCTTTAGTCAAAGAAAATATGTTAAGGAGATCCTAAATAAGTATGAGATGGAAGGTACTAAGGTACTAAATATACCCATGAGCTCTACTTTTAATTAGGCAAGGATCCAAATAAAAATTAGTAGATCTGAAGAAGTATAGGGGTATTATAGGACCACTCTATATTTGACTACTAGTAGACCTTATATAATGTTTGGTATATGTCTTTATGCTACATTAAAGCTGATCCAGAGAAATCCCATACTATAGTAAGATAATTCTTAGATATCATTTTGGCACTCAAAACTGATTTATCTAGTAACATAGACATAACTCTTCCTTTGAAATAATATGCTATTCAAACTCAGACTTTGTAGGGTGTATAACATATAGAAAAAGTACCTCAGGAACCTACAAATTTGTAGGATAATCATTAGTTTCTTGATTTAGTAGGAAGAGAAACTCTACATCGTTATCCACCACTAAGGCATAATATATAACTATAGGAAGTTACATTGCTCAAGTCTTATGGATAATGAAGCATATCCTATATTTTGAACTATTAGTGGGCATCATTTCTATTATGTTTGCCAACACTAATGCCATCTGCATTTCTAAAAATCTAAGTCAACACTCTCGTACTAAGCATATAGGCATTAGATATCATTTAATTAGAGATCATGTAGCCAAAGGAGATAGAACTGCATCATGATGTCACTAAAAATCAATTGGATAACATTTTCATCAAACCCCTAAATTATGACACTTGTAGTACACTAAAGCCTAGAATAGGTGTCATTGATATTTATGCTTTACTCAGGACTAAAGTGAAATCAACCTCATGTATGATTAGTTAGTTTTGTGTGTTTTCCCATTTGTTTTTTTTTCTGTTTTTATTGTTATTTATGTTTTCTTGTATGTTTGATTTTGCTAATTAGAAAAAGCTCCCTAATCATTACACAACACACTTTAAAAAAATAGTTAAATAAAGAAATTAAAAATAAAAAATGAAAAATTGTTTACATCTTACTATTTAAATATCATTCATACTTTACACCATGTGCATATCTACATACCCTCATCATTCATAAATTCAATAGCCTTAATCATATAAATAATTAGTTATAGTATTGTACGACCACCTCTTCGTCTAGTACGATCCCCATATTAGTGACCATTTAATGAATTGAATCTGGCAGGTATGATCATAATTACATTATCATGTTGTATGAACACATGTTCATACTATACGATCCATATATAAAAAATAATCATTCAGATGACTCCTCAGGATGAACACATTTTGTGAAGATTGTTCAGTATGATCCTTATCATACTGTTCAATTTGACCATTTTTTTATAGATCATCCATACAAATTGAATTCCTTGGATCGTACTATATGATATGCAAAAAATTCTACAAATGAGAGGAATCTATAAGTATGAACTCACTCAACATTCTGTCCCTCTTCTTCCATTTCTTTGACATCTCACTTCTAAATATTCCTATGGGTGATAGCAAGTGAGCCTGTCAACTACTCCATGGCAATTCCTTCATTGTCCTATTGACAACTGCTTCCAAACACTCTATGATGAGGCTACCTATTATCATTTCAAAAAGGTCCATATCACACCCTCATGTATCCTATAACAAGCCACTTTTAACTATCAGGTTATTGATCTCTTCGCCTCAACCACTCTGTAATTCCTAATGATAATAGCATTCCCTTTCAAATTTGAATTTTCCTTTATTTTTTTGCAAGTCTTGGAGTCCAAGCAGATTTTTCTTCCATGACCTCATATGTCTACTAGTATTATGTAGAGATTACCAAAGATGACCTTACTGAACATCTTCATTTGTCCACTAAAGGGATTCATTCCTACAAATTAGCCTCTAGGACTAACTATGATTAGACCACAGTCAATATGACTCTCAGAAATAATCACTCACCTAAAATGCCCATATCATCCAGCATGTTCTTCAAATTTTGATCATTCCTAAGGTTGGAGATAGAGTAAATATCACTCCTCTTCTATTTATCGTCACCTACCTAATCATGTCTAACAGTGCATTGGATGAGTCTCAAATGATCATTTATTACCTTCAAAACTCACTTGCCTTCCCCTGCACTCTACCTAATGTAAGCATAGCCTTGTATTAGGACACCTTTTATCCTATGTCTTGGATCAGAAGTATGAACTTCAGTATCCAGCACGACATATCATGTTCCTAATCTTCTACTCAGATGGGTCCTTTCTCATTCCCTTTCCTTGTCACCATGGGAAGAGAGAGAAGAAGAGCATGAGTTTAATGAAGCAGGGGGAGAAGCACCTGTACCACCACCTCCTCTTCCACCATCAGCATCAACTGCACCACATGCTCATGGATTCCATGCCTATGACTTGATTATAGAATGACTAGATCATCTGGAGTTACAGCCAGCCCAATAGTATATAGAGTCTACAAAATATTGGGTGTGGCGTCAACAACATGAGTTGCATCAGCAACATCATCAGTAGCTCCAACAACTACATCATCAACAATAAGATATGCTCCAACAACACCATCATCATTACCAATAGAAGCACAAATAAAATCATGCATGGCTTAGTGAATAATTATCTTCCCTTCACTAGTTCTTCCAGCCACCTCTACCACCACCTGATCAAGGGCCCTCCTACTTTTAGGTGTGTGTTTTAATTTATGTGGTTATTTCCTATTGTGTTAAGTTTTGTCTTTCTAATTCTATTTTCTCCTTTTTTGGTGATGTCTTATAGATTGTTCCTATTTTATTTAGTTTAATGCACTTTTCCCTATGTTTGTGTTGCCTTTCTTTATAATTAAAAAATAAAAATATATGTAATATAATTCCCTGTTTTAAATTTATAACTTAGTGAGGGGAAAATTAGGAGAAAACATAACTAATCTTGCAAATATAACAAAAAAAAGTTTTTCCATCATAAAAAAGGGGGAGATTGTTATAATTAGGGATCCCGAGCTTGTATTTTTATGATAACAAACATTATTGATTGGCTTTTGATTTCTCCTATCATTTGTATTGTATATCTATTTTGTGTGTACTAATAATTGGTTGTTGAAGGCATTCTAAGAAAGAGTTTTTTGAGGTCTTATAGCATTGGAGAAGGAGAAGGTGAAGTTATGAGAGAGGGGGAAGTAGTGTGAGGGGATCCCATATGGTTGCTCCAAGAAGACTTGCACCTTGATTCCTCTAGTGGATTTGTTGGCCTTTTCGTATTACTCTATGGAGAAAAGATTCAAGGTTAAAGATTGTCAGATACTTTACCTTTATCAGAAGGGTTAAAAAGGATTCCAAGTTTCTTTGCCTTCATTAGGAGGGTGAAAAAAGATTTTGATACTCTACAACATTGGATTAGTGGATGAGATTGTATAATGGCTTCTTTGCCTTGTTGTGGGGAATAAAGGAGAAACACTAAAGTCTTAGTGTAATACCGAGAGATCAGGAGGACTCTGGGGAGTGGATTTAGGTCAAATTTTTACTGAACCAAAATAAAATTTGGTGTGCTCAATCTACTTTATTTTCTTTATTTTATTATTACTGCATTTCGAATTCAAGCATGTTTATTAATTCTACAAATTTATGTTATGTTTATCAAGTTTTGGTAGTAGTGATTATTATTTGAAAAAAATAAAGAAAAATCTTTTGTTATTTATTTTTTGTTGCAAAAATCAAAGGAGTAACATAACATAGCTTTTATAAAGAACTTCCGTTTGCATACATATTTAATCAAAAAAATAAAAAAGGGGTTCTTTGAGAGGTTTTTTTTTAAATAACCAATTCACCTCCTCCTCCCCCTCTTTATGTGCCTTGGGTAGTTAAACGAGGTTTAACCACCTCACTTGAACTTTCAAGCCCAACACCACTGAGGTACTAGCTCCTCTTGCCTGAGGCCATTTCTGCACTTGTTATAAATTATTTTTAAATTCTTTTATTAGAGAGTTTTATCATTTTTAGTAGAGAGTTTTATCATTTTTAGTGGAGCCTTTTATGTTTTAATGCATTTTTAAGTTCCCCATAGGAGTAAAATCTAAGGAAGGTTAGGTAAGTGCAATATACTTTTATTTGGAGATCTTAGCCTATATTATAAAAGCAATTCTATTGTTAGATGGAGTGTGGAAAAAATTAATTGATCCTTCTTGGTGACATTTATCTTTATTAAATATTATGTATCTTTTTTTATATAAATAAAATAAAAATGGGTTTGCTTTTTATTATTCATGTCTGGCTAAATATTTGAGTGTTTGGCTAATAATATAAATGCATAGTAAGTACTAATGTAGACTCTTATACATTAAATTAGTTTATAGATATTTTTAATATCTCCCATTCTTAATTTAATATATATAATATCCATGAGTGTAGTTAAAATCTATTATCATATATTATCTTGACAGAAGAATGTTAGAATAAATAGGAGTATTGAAATATAATGTTGACATACCTTGATATAGGATGTTAAACCTTTTAGGTTCTATAAGACATTAAAATTTTGAAAAAGATAAAGTTTTTTTGTTAATTATTTAGTTTTTTTATCTTTAGTTTATTTTGTTATATTATTGTTGCATGCTTAGTAGATATAGTAAGGAGCCCTATTATTTAAGATAGAAATTACCCTTACTAATTTTGAAAAAATAAAAAGATTTTAGAGATGTATGAACCAGTAGAAGGAATTCATTAGAGAGTATGCCGACCCTATTGTAGAAGGAATCCATTAGAGTGTCAATAGACTTACTATCCATGTGAGGCCCACCATAATTATGATGGTTCAAAATTTCTAATTTTTGGGAACTCTTATTAAGAATACTAACTTGCATGTAAGTTTATTTTTTAGAAATTTGTGCAATATTTAAGTATAATGGCATCAGAGATGATACTATTAGGCTTTGATTATTCCCATTTTCTCTAAGGGATAAAGTTAAGATGTGGTTGAATTATGAGCTTTGAGGCACTATAATCACTTGGAATGAATTAGTACAAAATTCCTACACTTAGAATGAATTAATACAAAATTCCTAGCTAAGTATTTCCTAGCTTCAAAAACTACCAATATGTGGAATGATATTACATCTTTTGATAGTTTGAAGGAGAGAATTTATAAAAGTTTAGAGAGGTTTAAGGAAATTCTCTCATCTTCATGCTTTACCCGATTAGTTGGTTATTTAAACTTTATGTAATGGATTGATAAGATCCTTTTTGTTTATTATAGCTACAACAGTTGGCGAATCTTTAATATCTAAGCCATTTGAAGAAGCCTGTAATTTTTTAGGAAATAACTACAAATAATATCCACTAGCCTTATGACCTGGAGAATCCTAAGAAAGTAGCAGGAGTTTATTATTACAACTCAGGCTGTGAAGTTTATGTTTTTGATGATAACAAACATTACTAATTACATCTTTATGTCTCTTAGTGTTTATAGTGCATATTTATTTTTCTGTGTACTAAAATTTTAGGAAAATCATGCACCATTCAATGAAGATTCATAGCTCAATATTCGGTAGAATACAATATATTGAAAGGGTTTATAATTTTCATATATTTATTTTTTATTTCTTGAGTCAAGTCCTGTAAGGATATTTATAATTTTCAAGTACTATATGATCCATATTATACTGTATGATTAGCTATTCAGAAAATCATTAAAATAAATAATTGGGATAATTAAAGTTATTTAAACTAATTATACTATATGATACAGATCGTATAGGATGATCACTTGAAATTAAGATCTCTACCTCTAGTCATAATTTATGCATCACTTTGAATTTTAAATTATGTACTAATTGTACTGTATGATCGGTATCATACTGTGTAATATAATCAAATCTTGCCTAAATTAATTATGTAATTAAGGATCAAATTTGGATTAAGTGATCCAGTCAAATCATATCATATGATTGGACAAATCATATTGTATGATTGGACAAATCATATTGTATAACCCAATCTTTACATGGGATAATATTTATTCATCACAAATCTTACGGGATGATAATCTAATTCGATTGAACTGTTCTTACTAGATAATGCTTATATTGTACTGGACGTTCAGCTCAAATACTTGAATTAATTATACAATGCCATACTCTTAGTACATTATTAATAGGGATATTATGAACTAATCATATAATAAGATATGGGATCGTATTGTATGATCAGAGTCAACATAATTCAATTTTTAGGGTTACTTAAAGCCATATATTTAAGCTTTTCATAAGGCTTTATAAGAGTCTTTTGAACATTCATTGAGTTATTCTCCTCTGGAGAAAGGTTGAAGAGAGTGCATAGAGCTTGGGAGAGGAAGGGTGAAGTTTGTGAGAAAGGGAGAAGATCACAGTGGGTTTCAAGGAAGTGTGAGAGGAAGTTCCACACAATTTCTTTGGCGAACTTGCACTTGAGTTCCTTCATGTGTCAATGATTTTCTTGAGGGAAACTTTTGTGGGAATAAAACCTCTTTGGTGTATAGTACCTGGCTACTCTGCCACACTAGGGAAGGTAAAAGTGATTTTAGGTTCTCTGCCTTCACCAAAAGGGTGAAAACGGATTCTAGGTTCTCTACCTTCACCAAGATGGTGAAAAAGGATTACGGTCCTCTGCTACATTGGGTTGGTGAAAAGATTGTAAGGGCTTCTCTACATAGCTATGGGGGCTAAAGGAGAGTCACTAAAGGTTTAGTGCAATACTCAAAGATAAGGACTCCAGGGAGAAGACATATGTCATTATTTGATTAAACCATTATAAAATTATTGTGTGCTTATTCCAATTTTCTTTTTTTTTCGCACTTTATTTTTCCATATTTATTTATGTGATAATTGCTTGGTAGAAATCTATGATTGGTATTTTTTTGTGTTGATTAGACTATCATCATCATCTTTATAACTTTTGATAAGTTTATTAGCTTCCTCATCTAGTGACAATATTGCTTTTGCATTGGTGTGCTTAAGGATAATTCACTTAGGTTTAACATCCTACATTGAACTTTTAATTGGCATTAGAGAGGTTCTCAAAAGTAGATTTTAGAAAACCTTAAGAAAAATCCATGACACATTTCAAAAATAGGAACACCGCGAAAGGTTGCTCTATAACTTGTCCATCTTTATTTTATAACATACCATTTGTTTTTTTTGGAAAATACGCATATATACTTTATTACAATCAATTGATTTTTGAATGTGGAATATGATTCAAATTGGTTATTTTATACCAACACATATTGTATATGGAATCAAAACTAACACTCATTTTACTAAATGGAGTAGATAATACAAAGTTTTTACACAACTGAATGCTAAATGCTTAAACTATTTTTTTGTGCACTTAAGTTTGAAGATTACATGAGATTTTTTTCCTGTACCACGGACAATAACATTTGAGATAGACTATGAATTACATACGAAGGTACTATTGAAGTTAAACAATCTAGGTTAATTGAATTATTGCATGATTATGAATCTTTTTGCAATAAATATTATGAAACTATCTCAAATATGTACACTAGGTTTACTCAGATAATGACACATTTCATGCTTTAGGTAGAAAACTTTCAAACTCATAGAAGGTCAATAAAATTCTATGTTTTCTATATAATAATTTTGATGTCAAAGTCACTGCTATATTTGAATCAAAAGACTTGAATTCTTATTCTATTGATAATCTTCTTAGCTCACACATTGCCTACGAGCAAAGTGTGAGTCAAAGACTTTTGGATGCAGGTGATTAAAGAATAGAGAAGATATAGCTCTAAAGGCCAAAGACAAATTAAAATGGCTTAGAAGATGATGAGAGAAGGGAGATAACATTAATAACACGCCAATTAAAAAGTTTTCTAAAGAGCAAGCACAAGCATCAACTAAAGTGGAGCAAAGGTAAAAATGATAGAAATGATAAGTTTTCTTCTAACATTGTTTGCTTTGGGTGTAGAAAACCTGGACATCTAATATACGACTGCCCCAACCTAAAGACTCACATGTAAATGAAAGAGTGATGATAAGTCAAATATAAAAATGGGAAATAAAAAGAAACAAATAATCTCCTTAGCAGACTTAACCTCTAACTTATTCAAATATATGAGCAAGAAGAGGAGGTAACAAATTTATGCTGAATAGTTGAATGGGTATAAGTATATTAAGGTCTGTTTGTGTGTTTATTTATCTATTTTATTTGTTTAGTTTTTTAATAATAATGTTTTATGTATGATTGTATGTTTTAGTTTTCTTTGGCATGTTCTCATTTTTTTATCCTTATGTGTTGTGTTTTTAGTTGTTCTTCTTTCCCTTCTTAAATTTTTTTGTTTTATGCATGTAGTTCAATTTTTGTGTTGTATTCTCTCTCCATTTTGGTGATGTTAAAAGGGGAGTAGATATTTAGTTGGTTGTATTTGTTCATTTGTTATTTAGTTTCAAATTTTTTTTTCTAGCTTAAAATAAAATAAAAATCATAAATAAAAAATAAAATAAATATTTCCCCTATTTTTAATATAATTTTCTTAATGAGGGGGAGATTAGGAGAAAATATTTATTAGTTTATAAATTTAACCAATAATATTTATCATCATAAAAAAGGAGGAGATTATTATAACTCAGGCTGTCGATTTTAAGTTTTAGATGATAACAAATATTATTGATTGCTTCTTTATGTATCCTAGTGTTTGTAGTGCATATTTGTTTTTTGTGTGCACTAACATTTTAGGTACATCATACACCATTCAATGAAGATTCATAGCTCAAGACTTGGTAGAATGGGGTATGCTAAAAGAGTCTATAACTTTCATTTATTTATTTTTAATTTCTTGAGTCAAGTTCTATAAGGGTGTATGCTTGTTTAGTAACCGTGCACACACACTCAGGGTAGTGAGATAGTGAGAAAAATTAGAAGTGTAGTTTTTTGAGCTAATTATATTGTGCGATCCATATCAAATTGTACGATTAGCTATACAAAAAATTATTAAAATGGCTAATTGGGATAATTAAATCTATTTGAACTAATTATATTGTATGATATAGATCATACAGGGTAATTAGTTGAAATCAATATCTCAGTCACCAACCATAATTTAGGAAATATTTTGAAATATAAATTATGTATTAGTCATAATGTATGATATAATCAAATCTTGCCTAAATTAAATCTATAATTAGGGACCAAATTAGGATTAATTGGCCTAGTCAAACCGTACCATATGATTGAACAAATTATATCGTACACCTTGATCTTTATATGGGATGATATTTATTCATCATAAATCATACAAAATGATTGTCCAATTTGATTGAACTAATTATACTAGATGATGCTTATATCATACTAGGCGATCAACTCAAATACTTGATTAATCGTATAACACCTTAATCTTTATACAGTACTAATAGGGATATTATGAACTAATCATATTGTATGATCTGAAATCATATTATATGATTAGAGTCAACATAATTAAGTTCTTAGTTGAAGCCCTCTATTTATGCTTTCTCATTAGAATTTATAAGAGTCTTTTGAGCATTCATTGAGTTGTTTACCTGTGGAGAAAGCTTGAAGAGAGAGTTTAGAGCTCGGGAGAGAAAGAGTGGATTTTGTAAGAGAGGGAAAAGATCCTTATGATTTTCAAGGGACTATGAGAGGAAATTCTACATGGTTTCTTCAGTGAACTTGCACCTGAGTTCCTCAATGTGTCAAGATTTATCTTAAGGGAAGCTTTAAAAAGAAGGCCTCTTTGGTGTTAAATTACCTGGCTACTCCATCACACTAGGGAAGGTGAAAGTGATTCAAGGTTCTCTGCCTTCACTAGGAGGGTGAAAAAGGATTCCAACTTCTTTCCTTCGCTAGGAGGGTGAAATAGGATTCCAGGTTCTCTTCCTTCACATGCAGGGTGAAAAAGGATTCCAGGTCCTCTGCTGCACCTGGTTGATTAAAAGATTATAAGGGATTCTCGAACTAGCTATGAAGGCTAAAGGAGATTCACTAAATATTTAGTGCAATACTCAAAGAGGAGGACTCTAGGGAGTAGACATAGGTCATTATTTGACCGAATCACAAAAAACCCTTAAGTCTTGATCAAAGTAATCAAATTAGGAGTACAAAGGTCCTTTTGGAAGAAATAGTAATGTAAATGATAATTTAATTTCAGGATCAATCATAAGCCCTTAGAAAAATAGAAAACCAAATTAGAGAAATTTCTAGTTTGATCAACAATAAAAAATTTGAGGAAAAATGTAATAATATTTAACTCATAAGTGGGAAAGATTTAGTAGATCCTTATAAGGATAAAGGTCTATCTCAAAAGGATAGTAGTTGTTAAGTGTAAATTATGTATTGTGTATTACATTTAACTTTCAGTAAAAATATATATTTTAGTTATTTTTGTATAGAAAATTCTAAAAAATGATGAAAAATACAAAGTAACACATAGCACCGCATTGCCGGATAAAATAATATTGTTGCATTGAAATCAACTTCATCAAAGGGCCATTTTTAGACATTTCAGTGCCATCCTCTCTATTTGTGAGTGCTCCAGCAACATCACGTACATCATCATTGCATTGTTGTGTCACTTCATTTAACATTCAACTTTGCAGTGCCTAGTTCTTGGAGAAATAAATGATGCAGTGTTATAATGCAAAAATCCCTAGAATCAAAAACTCCATAATTGAGCCATAGGCTCAGATTTTTAGAGTGCTGTGACATAACAATTATAACTTTATAGAGCCATGATCGACATTGTGAAAGGATGCATCTGTTTAGTTAGTAACCATTGCACATCATCAAGCACCGTAGCTGAGCAAACATATCAGTGCCAAGATGCTATTTCAACTTTAAGTGCTGCAACACTACCTTGTCAAGTGTCGCGATACTTGAGGTCATTTTTTTGTTTTCCTATAAATCGTTGTTCAATTTTATTTTTAAGAGAGTTCAGTCGCTTTAGTAAATTTTAATATATTTTTAGTGTTTTTCTCTTGTACCCTCTCAGAGTAAAATCTAGGAGAGGCTAGGAAATATAAGATACATTCTCTTAGAGAGTTTAGCCTTTGCTTGTATAAGCAACTATGTAAGTGGAAGGAGTGTAGAAAAGATACTTTAATCCTTTCTAGAAATAAAATTTTATTACTTATCTTGTACTTAATTCTTCTATGAATATAATGAAAATGTATTTGCTTGTTATTTATTCTATGTTTGGCTATATCTCTTATTTTAGATTGATGATGTAAATAACATATTAAGTACTAATGTAGACTCTAGCACTCTTAAGAATTTATGGATATTTTTTATATATCATGTTCTTCATTTAATTCATACAATGAGCATATGTATAGTTAAAATTTTGTGTAATATATAACCTTGATGGAGGAATGCAAGAATAATAAGGAGTACTAAGATAGAATGTTGACATGCCTAGAAAAATGATATTTGAATATTCTAGGTTCTATGGAGATATTTAAACTGTAGGAGGTTAATAGAAATCCTTTTTACTCATTTAAGGACGAAATGGATCTAGGGATGCATTTTCTATAATTCACATATAAAATTAAGAGTATCAATAGAAAAATTATGATATTTACATGCATAAATCCAAATATTTTTATTAAAATTGTATCAGTTATTTAACTTATTTCTATTAAGTTGTAGGAACTCCAAAACATCATTTTTATTTCAATAGGATAACTTATTCAATTTGAGTAAATTGTAGTAGTTTTGTTGCAAGTTAGTATAATCGTGATTTTGACACTCTACGTCATCACTTTATTTCTTGATTCAACATGTATACTTACATGTATTTAAGTGGGCTTTAATTAATAATATATCAAAGAATTAAATTTTGTATGTCACATCTAGCTAAGCTCAGATAGAATCAATCTTTATAATCTACACAAGCCTAACCACATCAAGTTTTGGGTGTCATTATAAAGGAAGTAATTTGCATGTTACAATTTTAACTACATATTTGAAATAATTGCATATTTAGACCTACTTATATTATGTATTATATTTGTCTCATTTTATATATTTTTTGTGTTGTTATTATTTTTTCATTATCATATTCTTTGTAAATTAAGAAAATAACCTTTGTTATTTGATTATAAGAAAGAAATGGCCCTTCCAAAAATTTTAAAAAATAAAAAAGATTTTAGAGATGTTTGACCCAGTGCTCGATTAGGATCATTATGGACCTCATAGGGAGTATGCTAACCATATAGTCGATAGAATCATTAAGGGTATTAGTAGACCTATTATCTAGGTTAATAACCATAATTCAGATGGTTCAAAATTCCTAGTTTGGGGGAACTCTTGTTGAATATTATTATTTACACTTAGTCAGTTTCTTAGAAATTTGTACAATATTTAAGTATAATGGTGTCATGGATGATACTATTAATCTTAGATTATTTTATTTTCTCTAATAGATAAGACTATGATGTGGTTGAACTCTTTACCCTTAAGCTCTATACCCACTTGAAATGAGTTAGCTCTCAAATTTCTAGCTAAGTATTTTACACCTTTTAAAACTGTCAAATTTAGAAATGATATTACATCTTTTACCAAGTTTGAAGGAGAATCAATTTATGAAAGTTGGGAGAGACTTAAGAAAATGCTTGGAAATACCATCACCATGCCTTACCTGATTGGTTTTTATTTAGACCTTTTATAATGGTTTATAAGGATATCTAAGGTCAATTATAGATGCTGGAGCTGAAGGATCTTTAATGTCTAAGCCATTTGAGGAAGCATATGAACTAATAGAGGAAATGGATTTTAATAATTTCCTATGGTCTACTGATAGGATAAATCCTAAAAGAATAGCTAGAGTCTATGAATTAGATGCTTTATCAATTTTGATTGCACAAGTTGTAATAATTTCTAAGAAATTGAATATAATAGGAGTAAATTGAGGATCGGGATCATCTATGCATTTGGAAGAACATAATTTGAATTATAATAATGGTAATAATGTGTATGGGATTAAAAATGTGAATTTAATCAGAAGATAAAATAATCCCTACTGTAATACCTATAACCCATGTTAGAGGATCCAACTTAATTTTAATTGGTCCAATAATAATGTTGGCGGTAAAAAATAATAGAATTCTGGTCAAAATAATCAAGGTGGAAATTGGAACAACCCTCAATAACCTATTGTTAATCCCATACTTTCTTATCTTTCAAGATTTAATCAAAATAATAAGTTTAGAAATAGAAAGTCACTTTTAAAAGATGTAGTGATTCAGTTAGAAACTTAATTGCAAAGTCAAATTGCTTTTATTAAAAATTTGAAAACTCATTTAGTAGTAGACCTCTTGGATTATTACCTAGTAATACTAAAATTAATCATAAGGATAAAGGAAAATTTCTTAGTGGAAATCACTTGAGGAGTGGCAGCGATGTACCGTAACCAAATTGATAAATCTAGGCAAGTTTGGCTGAAGACTATAACTTAACACTATTCAGGAGTCAACCTATCTTTGTGTTCATATGTGCTTTGTGGATAAAACTAGTTTTCATATTTATAAATTTGATCATTAGTTAGTTTGTTAAATAAAACCATTGCCACAATGGTGTAAAAATCTACAACTCTTATTTAGTTCTTAAAAAAATTAGTTTCATAATTATTTTTTTCTTTCTAATTTTGTGATAGTTCCTCCTGGGTTAGTTTTCCTTTTGCTTTCATCCTTCTTGGATTTCTTGTTGAAACTTATTAATTATGAATTAGGTTGTTAGACCTAAGCTTATATCCCAAAAGGCTAACCAAGGAGGGGGGGGTGAATTAGTAATTTAAACCAAGAGGGGGGGTGAATTGGTAATTTAAAAATTCTTCCTCTTTAAACTGATTAAAGTTTTAATGAAATTTTAAAACAATTTTTAACCATATATAAGAACAAAAGCAGTAAAGTAAAAAGTAGCAAAAAAATAAAAAGACACAAGATTTATAGTGGTTCGGTCAAACACGACCTAGATCCACTACATGAAGTCTCCCACTTTAGGTATTGCACTATTACCACAAGTGTCTCTCCTTTTCCCCCACAGCAAGGCAAAGAAGCCTTTACAAAAACTCTCTTCCACCACTACCCGGTGCAGCAGAGAACCGTCGTCCTTTTACACCCTCCAAGTGTCGGCAGAGAATCGTCGGCTGTTCACAGATTCCAAGTGTAGGCAGAGAACCTTCATCCTTTTACACTCTCCAAGTATAGGCAGAGAACCTTCATCCTTTCACACTCTCCAAGTGTATGAAGAGAACCCTTTGGTTGTTCACACTTCTCGAGTATCGGTAGAGAACCGGATCTCCTTGAAAGATCTTCTCACAAGAAATCTAGAAGGACAAGAGAAAAGAGTGAAGTAATCAAAAATTACAAATAGAGATTCTTATCTTTTAGTAACCAAGTGAACCCTTCACGCTCCAGTAGTAAGAATTCTCCTTAAAACACTCTCTCTTTCAATCTCCCTTCAGTATTCATGAAGACAAAGTGACAAAAGATAGCTTGATAGTTTTATGTGGACCTTTTATAAAAAGGACATGAAAAATTGTCCAAAAACTATAATTTTTTAAATATGTACGTTCATGATCATCCCGCACGATCCAATTTTGTACATACGAACAATGTAAAAATTGTTGTGTACGACCTCAATGTATATTGGTACGAACTGTCTTCATACCCGATCATCATCCCGTATGATCATGGTTTGTCTGGTACGAATCATTATTCCCAAGGTTCGTTGGGATAAAAATGCAAGATGGATCACAAGTTCAAAGAACAGAGGACATCATCCTGGGACGAAGGGATCAAATTGTCTGGATGAATAGTTCAAAGCAAGTGTCCAGAGGACATCGTCCAGGAATAAACAAGTTAAATCATTTGGATGAATAATTTAAAGTGAGAGTCCAGAGAATATCATTCAGGGATGAACAGGTTAAACCGTCTAGACGAATAGTTCAAAGCATGAGTCTAGAGGACATCATCTAGGGATGAACAGGTTAAATCGTCTAGACAAAAAGTTCAAAGCGAGAGTCCAGAGGACATCATCCATGGACGAATAGGAAAAATTGTATGGATGAATAGTTCAAAGTGAGAGTCCAGAGGAAATCGTCCAGGGATGAACAAGAAAAATCGTTTGGATGATCCGGACTTAGAAAAAAATTTTTGTGCTCTGTTCATTCTATTGCTCTTTGGGGAGTATAACTGACTTGATCGTCTCGCACCATCATGGTTTGTATTGTACGATCAGTAGTATAAAGTTGTGAATTTTAGAGCTCTCCCCCGGTGTGTGTGTGTGTGTGCTAAGTTACTCAATTACAATCACACTTTCTCAAATTCAAGTAAAAGAAAATACAGACTCCAAGTTACAAAACATTATAAGCAGATCTTGATTTGAAGTCTTCAACGATCTGGAATATGATTTCCCTGAAATGTTAGTACACACAAGAGCCAAAAAATAATTTTTCCAAAATGCGTTAGGAGAAAATAATAATCAAAACAATAATATTTGGAATCATCAAAACATACAACTTGCAAGATTATGAAACATGTAAAGCTAAGTAGCAACTATCTCAACAAACTCCCTCTTTTTAATGATGGCAAAATAATTATTGTTTATATAAATTTAAAAGTCCTAGATTCTCCTAAACTCCCCCTGAATGATTAATCATGTGAGAATAAGGGATATTATTGTTAAACTAATCACATTTTTTTAATTTTAAAGTTTACAATAGCTGAAACATCAAAACAAAAAACAAAACAAACAAAAAATATAAACAAAAACACCGACAACACACACAAAAAAAAACATGAACAACACACAAACAACATAATCAAATACACGAGGTCAAACAATATTTCTCCCCCTTTTTGACAACAACAATAAGAGAAGAAGAAATAAATAAAAATAAAAATGTAAGAAGTCATATAAAAAGTCTTTGAGAATTGATCCTTAAAAAGATTGAGTTATATTTGCAAAAAAAATCATTAAAAAAATAAGATTCAACTTATTTAAGTATAGATATAACATAGACAATGAAAAAAATATAAAAAATATGAACCAGTTTAGACAATGAGATAAGCAAAATTATTACAAAGTAGATGAATTTAAAATTTGTATATTTCAAATTTCAAAATAAAATAAAATTGAACATAAGATTAATTTGAATTTAAAGATTAAAAGATTGAGGAAGGATCATATACTTGTGGCGCTTTGCGCATCTTTTCAATATTTGTGGCACACTTTTATGCAATTTTTTTTATTTGTTGGCTAATTTTGTGCCTCTTTTTTAATTTATATACCATTATGCATTCTTTTGATTTTTTGTATATTTGTACATTTTCAAGTGTTTACTTGAGATCTTTCCAAAATTGATAATATGAAATCTCAAAATTTTCTAAGTACAACAATATTTATAATGAAAAGAAAAATAAAAATAAGAAATAATCAAAATTGCAATAATAATATTTAAAATTATGTTAGTCTAATTAGAGACATGAGATTAATATCTTTAACTAGATCGAGTTATAACACAACTTAAATTTTTGAAAAATTTGATTTTCTAATGAATTCAATTTTGTATAGCATTTTAAAATATAATACTTGTTAGATCAATTTTTTAAAGGATAATCATATAGGTTAACAAACATTTTTGAATGAGATAAAAAACACTAAAAAAATAAAACAGGATAAATTTTATTGATATCATAGTGAATGATAATACATTGAGCATAACTGATATCAATACACAAACATTCATAACATATAAAACATAAAAAACTAATAGTCACGAAACATCATATCACATTACATAAAACATAAAAACATAAAAGCTAACAATCACATCACATCACATATGGTAGAGAAAATCATAAAAGGAGTACAATCATCATTCTGAGGGCCCCTGATCTGGAGGAGGTAGTTGATTGAATAAATTAAAATAGCTATTCATCATAGCTACATTTGTGTTGACTGATTCAAATTAACCTCTAACCCAACCCATATCCTGTTGATATTGATAGTCCTGTTGCTGAAGATGAGTTTCAATCTGATCAAAACATTGATCAAAATGACTCTCAAGACGATCAAATCGTTGGACCATATCCTGAAAGTTTTGTCTACTAGCAGGTGCAGGTGGAGGTCTTCTCCTTTCCTCCTCAAAGTCACTACTTATTACATGTGGATCTCTATTAAAGATTACTCGGAATGATCCATCATTGTAGTAGACAGGCTCATCTAGATTTTGAACATGATGAACTAGTTCATACTTCTTTTCCAAAATGTAGGTCATAAGATATCCTAAGGCTATATTCTTGTTTCTATTGTGGAAGACATGGCCAATCTTAGAAAGTCCGTACATGTAGTCAATGATCAGTTGAGCTTCATCTATTGGTTGGCTAGTCATAATCAGATATGTCGTTGTGGAAAGAAGAGGTGTAATATTTACTCGATCACAAGCTTTAGGAATAATGAAAGTATAAAGAACATACTGGATTATTCGGGCATTTCGGTTAAGAGTGGCCACCTTAAGTATATGACCTACTCCTCTAATCCCTCTAAGAACTTAATTTATCACAGTCCAGTCATAGTTGGAGGAAGAGGTCAAAGTATGGGCTCTAATCCCTTGAGTCCTTAAGTTTAAAAATATCCCGAAATCTTCTATTATTATTTCTACCTTCTTCTTAAAAATATAAGATCTAATCACACTCTGGTCAAAATTAAAAGACATGTTTACAAGGAAGTAGTGAAATGTTTCCTTATTAAAGAAGTGGATTATAGTCAAAATAAGAGCAAACTGGGTAGAAGCAAAAAGGTTCATCACTTTAAATGTGGGTTATTCTTGGAGAAGGACTCTAGATGGGGTGATTTTTGCGGATACGAACCTAGGAAAAGACTCCTCATTTTCTTTGAATAGAAAGTTTTCTCCTAGATTTCCAGAGGAAGGCCCCTTAGTCAGTTCCTTAGTATTCCTAACCCTCTTGCTTAAACTTGCCATGGAAAAGATCAAAGGAAATAAGAGATTGAGAAGGCTTTTGAAGTGAATGAAGTTTGAGTTCTAAACCCTTTCAATTTAAAGAAAAAAAAATTCGTACGAATGAAAATACTATGGTCCCTGTACGATATAGGGTTCGTACGTACAAAATAAAATTTTGTATGTATGATTGAATGTGTCCAAAAATGTAACAGCTTTTCATTGCAAGTTATGAGGTGTCATTTCATACAGACTTTTGACCAGACAATCGTACAGATGAATAGATGTTCGTTCTGGATGATTAGTTATTTAAGATCATTTTTATTGCAGTTTGAAACATCCCCCATATTGAATTGCCACGTGTTCGTATGTACGAATTGAATGTTCGTACATACGTTCAGAAAAAAATGATCTTATCCTTATAACCATCTACATGCATACATACAATTGGATACATATCGTCTGGATGATCGTGATGATCATACAGACAAATAGTAAATAAAAAAAAAGAAAAATTACACGCAAACCGTTCAACTCAACAGTTAAAACACTACAGGATTCGTCCCGTATGAAGATATTTTCGTACAGACGAATGCCGCACTTAGAAATTTTCATATCATTGCTCAAAAACATGAATTTTGATGTGAGAGTACATTAAACAAACAGACAGAAAATTACAAAAACAAATACGACAAAAAGATGAAAAACACATACGAAAAATCACAAAAACAAAAAAAAGCACACTAACAAAGATACATATCAATATTGCAGAAACACTTATTTAAGCATTCAAATCAATCACACCAAACCTTGTTCTTAATGTACTGAAAATATCAAAGGCTAATGGTTTTGTAAAAATGCCTGCAAATTGATTTTCAGTTGTAACATGAATGAGTTCAATTTCTCCTTTGGATACATGATCCCTTCTGAAATGATGCATGATGTCTATATGTTTGATTCTTGGATGTTGAATAGGATTTTTAAAAATGCAAATGGCACTAGTGTTATCACAATAAATAGGAATAGTGATTATTATCAATCCTAAATGAATCAACTGTTGTTTCAACCAAAGTACTTGTGCCACACAACTTCCTAAGACAATGTATTCAGCTTTAGCAATAGATAGGGCTACAAAATTCTATTTTCTACTGAACCAAGAGACTAAAGAATTTTCAATAAATAGACATGTTCCATAAGTGTTCTTTCTATCAACCTTACATCCTGCAAAGTCCGAATTAGAATATCCAATTATTTCAAATGAAGATCTAAACTTAGGATACTAAATTCCTAAGTTCTGAGTTCCCAAGAGATATCTTAAAATCCTTTTCACTGCTATCAAACTTGATTCTTTTGGATCTGATTGAAATCTAGCACATAAACAAACACTAAACATGTTATCGAGTCGGCTAGCTGTCAAGTAAAGCAAAGATCCAATTATCCCCATAAATTTCTTTTAATCAACAGATTTTCCCTTAGGGTCCTTATCCAATTAAACTGAGAAAATCATAGGTGTACTAATAGGTTTAGCATTGCCCATTTCATACTTTTTGAAACTTACTTTGATTGACTAAGAAATGTACCCTCCTCAATTTGCTTAATGCTAAAGCCTAGAAAGTAACTTAAATCCCCCATTAAACTCATTTTAAATTCACTACTCATTATTTTAGAAAAATCATCACAAATATTTTTATTTGTAGATCCAAAGATGATATCATCAATATAATTTTATACAATGAGTATATCCTCTCCCAATTTCTTCAAAAATAAAGTTGTGTCCACACTCCCTTTTTTAAAAGATCTCTCAAGTAGGAAGGTGCTCAACCTCTCATACTAAGCCCTAGGTGTCTGTTTCAATCCGTATAATGCATTTTTCAATTTGAAAACATGATTTGGGTGTTTAGAATTTTCAAAGCCTGGAGGTTGTTCTACATAAACATCCTCTTGAATTACTTAAAAAGGTACTTTTAACATCCATTTGATACAATTTAAATCTTCTAAAACAGACAAAGACTAATAAAACCCTAATTACTTCATGTCTAGCTACAGGGGAAAATGTCTCCTCAAAATCAATCCCTTCAATCTGATTATACCCCTTAGCCACCAATCTAGTCTTATTTCTAATGACTACTCCTGAGTCATTCATTTTGTTCTTGAATATACACTTAGTTCCAAGTACACTTCGATCCTTTGGCCTTGCAGTTAATTCCCAAATTTTATTTATTATAAATTAATTTAATTCTTCTTGTATATCCAATATTGAAAATTCATCCAAAAGTACTTGATCAATATTTATGGGTTATATCATTGAAATAAAAGCTGAATGATTGACTTCTTTGTTCAGTCCATGCATAGTCCTAACATCCTCATTAGGTTCACCTATAATCAATTCCTTTGGGTGATTTTTAGAAAATCTCAAATCTCTAGGCATCGGATTTTCTATTTCCAAATTTTCTTCCAAATTTATTTTCTCAATCTTTTGGGAGTCAATTTCTATCTCATCCTCTTCAACTATCGGCTCTTTCAAAGTTCCAGATTCATCAAATACAACATGTGTGGTTTCTTTAATTATCAAAGTTCTTTTATTGAATACTCTATAAGATTTTTTAACTCTAGAGTTTCGTAGAAAAATTCCTTCATTTGATTTTGGATCAAATTTTTCTAAGAAAGATTTTCCATTGTTATGTATGAACACCTTACATCCAAAAAAATGCAAATATGACAAATTAGGTGTTCTCCCCTTTAGTAACTCATAGGGCATTTTATTTAAGTTTGATTTAGCATTCACCTTACTTAGTACATAACATGTTGTGCTAATTGCCTCAGCCTAAAAATATTTAGGAAGTGAATATTCTGCCAATATAGCTCGAGTGGCTTCTATTAATATTCTATTTTTTCTTTCGACTACCTATTCTACTGAGGACCTATTCTGCTGAGGGGTTCTAGGTGCAAAAAAATTGTGATCAATTCCTTTCTCCTTACAAAAATCCTCAAATTTTTCATTCTCAAATTCTCCTCCATGATCACTTTGAATTATCAAAATCTCACATCCTAGTTTCCTCTGAATCCAAGTCAAAAAATCTCTAAACTCCTCAAATGATTTACTCTTATGATATAGAAATCTAACCCATGTGAATCTTGAGAAATCATCCACAATCATAAAACCGTATACCTTCCCTCTTAGACTTACAGTTCCAACTTGTCTAAAAAGATCCATATATAAAATCTCAAATGGTTTACTAGTTCTAAGATCCTTATTGGACTAAAAGACGACTTCACCTATTTTCCTAATTGATATGCATCGCAAAGGTGATCCTTAATAAAGTCTAATTTTGGTATACCTCTCACTAAGTTCTTTTGGCTTATCCTCCTAAGGTTTTTCATACTAGAGTGACAAAGTCTCCTATGGCAAAGCTATGACTCATAAAAAATAGTTTTTAAACAAAAAGCAGTAGGAGTTTTGATACAATTCAAGTCTAGCATATACACATTATTTACCCGTATACCATGTAAAACATCATTACCATTTAGGCTTAATATGCAGCTAGTAGGGAAAAATTTAACACAGTATCCTTTATCACATTGATGGCTAATATTTAACAGATTATACTTTAAGCCTTCTATAAGTAGTATATTCTCAATAAAAAGGTTTTTAAGATTTAAAATAATACCTGAACCTATCACCTTCCTTGTGGTGTTATATCCAAGTGTAACCCTGCCTCTACTCCTATCTTCAGCGATATGAATTGTGCAGTATCTCCAGTCATATGCTTTGAGCATCCACTGTCCAGGTACCATGTGCTCTCACAAGGCCTTGTGTGAGAGTGATCCTGCAAAATCATCAAACATTAGATCTGAAAATCCAAACAAGTTTGGGTTTACCTTTTTATAAATTATAAACAAATGCACATATGTTATGTCTAAGTTTATACATCTTAGGCTTCCACACCAAATAAGTTTTTCTATTCAAGATATAGGTGTGTGCTATATGTCAAAATAATACATAATTATGACATTTGACTCCCATAAATGGGTTTCTTAATCTTCTATAATTCTTCTGTCTATTCATGGATTGTATAAATTTAGGATACAAAATAGGATTCATGAAATCTTCAAGTCTTGGGGGTATCCTATTATCCTCGAGAGCTTTTATCTTTAATTTATATAAGGAATTCATATCTTCAAATATACAATTTGTATAATTTATCCGATAATTTTTTATCTCTAATTCATCCTTAAATTCTTTAAATTATTTTTCAAGTTTTACATAGGATGATTTTAAATTTTCATGGTTCTTATTCAAATCGTCAAACTCATCAAGTAATTTCATGTGGTTATTATCAATTAAAGCATGATCTTTGCTAAGGATCTCTTGTTCTCTTTGTAGTTCATGTAACTTTAAGTTCAGACTAGCATGCATTTTCTTTAACTTCCTATATGAAACATGTATGCTTTCAAAAACTTCTAAAAGTTCATTATAAGTCAAGTCACATACCTCTTCTTGATCTAACTGATCAAGATTATCGGCCATCAGGCATAGATTGATGAATTCTTCTTCCTTTTCAGTTTCTGACAAGTCTGAAGTTGAGTCTGCCCAGAAAGCTTTTTGGAATTTCTTGTTACCCTTCTTCACCATTAGTTTCTCCTCAACCTTCTCCTTGCTAGGAGTGGCTTTGAGTTTTGGGCAGTCTGACTTAATGTGTCCAGGTTTCCTGCACTCATAGCAAATAACATCATTTGAAACATTTACATTCTGATTAAATTTACCTTGATTTTATTGCTGGCGTCTCTTTTGCTTCCTCTTCAGAAAGCTTCTGAACTGTCTAGTCATCAGTACGATATCATCTTCATCCTCAGGTTGTGATAGATCACTCTCCGACTCCTCCACTTTCAGTGCTATATTCTTCTCTCTTCGTGGTTCACCTACATCAATCTTTCTTTGACTCACTTCTTGCTCGTAAACAATTAGTAATCCGAGAAGATTGTCAATAGAGTAAATATTTATATCTTTAGACTCTGTAATCGCAGTTATTTTAGCATCATATGTAGTAGGCAAATAATGAAGTATCTTATTAATCATTTCAGCATTCGTTAGTTCCCTACCCAATGCATATAAAGAGGTGACTATTTGTGCGGATGTTGTGTACATGTCAGAAATAAATTCATTAGGTTTCATGTAAAATAATTCATAATCATGCAACAAGGTATTAAGTCTGGAATGTTTAACTTCATTTGTCCCTTCATATGTTATGCAAAGTCTATCCCATATATCCTTTTCACTCTTACAAGTGGAAACATGCATGTAATCTTCTGACTTAAGTGCACAAAAGAAACTATTTAAACATTTATCATTTAATTATGCTAAGTCACGTTCTTCTACTGTCAAGTCCGTAAAGGGTGTTTCTACTTTAATGCCATCAACTAGTCTAGTTGGGTGACTGTAAAAATATAGACATGCGTGTTTTCCAAAAAATCAAAAGGAATATTATCTAACAAAGGTGGTCTTGTAATCAAATATCCTTTAGGTGTATTTTGGTTTCTGAATGTAGCCATGGTCGTTAATTAAAAAGTAGTTTAAACTTTTGGTTTTGAAACAAAGCTCTGATACCACTTATTGAAACTTATTAATTATAAATTAGGTTTTTAGACTTAAGCTTATATCCTAAAAGGCTAACCAAGAGGGGGGGGGGGGGGGGAATTGGTAATTTAAAAATTCTTTCTCTTTAAATCGATTAAATTTTTAGAAAAATTTTAAAATAATTTTTAACCACAGATAAGCACAAAAGCATCAAAGTAAAAAGCAACAGAAAAATAAAAAGATATAAGATTTATAGTGGTTCAGTCAAACACGACCTACATCCACTCCTTTAAGTCTCCTACTTCAGGTATTGCACTATTACAACAAGTGTCTCTCCTTTTGCCCCCATAGCAAGGCGGAGAAGATTTCACAAAAACACTCTTCCAATACTACCCGATGCGATAGAGAACCTTCATCCTTTTACACCCTCCAAGTGTCGGCAGAGAACTGTCATCTGTTCACACTCTCCAAGTGTAGGCAGAGAACCTTCATCCTTTTACAATGTCCAAGTGTAGGTAAAGAACCTTCGACCTTTCACACTCTCCAAGTGTAAGCAGAGAACCCTTTGGCTATTCACACTCCTCGAGTGTCGGCAGAGAACCAAATCTCCTTGAAAGATCTTCTCACAAAAAATCTAGAAGGACAAGAGAAAAGAGTGAAGTAATCACAAATTACAAATAGAGATTCTTACCTTTGAGTAACCAAGTGAACCCTTCATGCTCTAGTAGTAAGAATTCTCCTTCAAACACTCTCTCTCACTCTCTCCTTCAATCTCCCTTCAGTGTTCATGAAGGCCAAGTGACAAAAAGATTGCTTGACAGTTTTAAGTGGACCTTTTATAAGAAAGACACGAAAAAACATCCAAAAATAATTATTTTTTAAATATGTACGTTCATGATCATCCCGTACGATCCAATTTTGTACTTATGAACAGAGTAAAAACTGTTACGTATGACCTTAATATATATTGGTACAAATTTCCTTCGTACTCAATCATCAACCCATACGATCATGGTTCATCCGGTACGAACCATTATTCCCAAGGTTCGTTGGAACGAAAATGCAGGACGGATCACAAGTTCAAAGAATAGAGGACATCGTCCTGGGATGAAGGGGTCAAATCATCTGGATGAATAGTTCAAAGCAAGAGTCCAGAGGATATCATTTAGGGACAAACATGTTAAATTGTCTGGACGTATAGTTCAAAGTGAGAGTCCAGAGGACATTGTCTAGGAACTAACAGGTTAAATTATATGTACGAATAGTTCAAAGCATGAGTCCATAGGACATCATCTAGAGATGAACAGGTTAAATCGTCTGGACGAATAGTTCAAAGTGAGAGTCCAGAGGACATCATCCATGGACGAATAGGAAAAATCATCTGGATGAATAGTTCAAAGTGAGAGTCCAGAGGACATCATCCAGGGATGAACAAGAAAAATCGTCTAGATGATCCGGACTTAGAAAAACTTTCGCCTGCTCTGTTCGTTCTATTACTCTTTGGGGAGTATAACTGACTTGATCATCCCGTACGGTCATGGTTCATACTGTACAATCAATATTATAAAGTTATGAATTTTAGAGCTCTCCCCCCGGTGTGTGTGTGTTAAGTTACTCAATTATAATCACACTTTCTCAAACTCAAGTAAAAGAAAATACAGACTCCAAGTTACAAAATATTATAAGCAGATCTTGATTTGAAATCTTCAACAATTTGGAGTATGATTTTCCTGAAATGTTAGTACACACAAGAGCCAAAAAAATAATTTTTCCAAAATGTGTTTGGAGAAAATAATAATCAAAACAATAATATTTGGAATCATCAAACCATACAAGTTGCAATAATATGAAACATGCAAAGCTAAGTAGCAACTCTCTCAACATTTTTAAGATAATGGGTGAAAAGAAGAGAAAACATTCTTCCTTAAAGAGGAAATAATTTATCTCTAAAAATAAATATTCTTTTTATATTATGAACTTTCAAAGTTATTCAATTACATATAAGCTAAAAGAACTAAAAATTAAGTTTACGAAGATACAAAGATTTACAATGCAGAAAATAAGAAATTACATGCATGTAAGGTTCTCAAATATAAGTTTTCTCTTGGATAAGATGATTCACTTTTTTATTTTAGGCAAAAATTTTATCATGGAAATCATAGGTTTGGATTGATCGAGCCATTTACTTTTATTAAAATATATTCATATGGTGCGATAAAAATTTAGGATTAAAATACTTTTTACATTTTCAAGGTTAATTGTCAAATATTAAAACCTTAAGGATGATGATACTAAGGAAGAGGAAGATTCTGATTCTTTTGGTTATGAGACTTTTTATTTCATGGATAGTGAGATATTTTGTTAGTTTTTGTTACTTGGTTTGTGTCATATTTTTCTTGTTTCTTTTTCATTTCTTGATTTCATGAATATATTTTTTATGATGGGTTTGGTGACTGTGAGAGTCATCTTGGATGTGATTGTAGAGTGGTGCCTTAAGCACTAGTTATCTTATTATTAGTATATCTCTTGTTATGTGCCTTTTATCAAAGTTTTAAGAAGCAAGTATTATTAATTATTGTTACCATGTGCTTGTATTTATATTTGATTTATTCTCCTTTTCCTTAAAAATTTTTACATTGTCTTCAATTAACATCTACACTTTTTGATTATTTATTTAGCAAAAATTAAAGAGATAATTAAAAATTATATAAAATTAGGATAATAATAAAATCCTAGATTATAGTTTGAATGTACACTGCATTATAATTCATAGTTTGAAAAACTTAATAGTTAACTAACTTAGATTATTTAAGCTATTGACTTGTCTTAAATTTATAAGTTATACATTAATTTATTGACCTTTGAATTGAAAGTTGAATAATTAAGGTTAAAGAATAGATATGGGTGGCTTAAAATTGTAAATTATGGTAACTTGAATTGGAACTAGTGATCTTATTAAATCATTACATTATAATAATTAAGATTACAAGAGGATATATTCTTAATTGATATTCAAAATTATTATTTATGCACATTCAAAGAAAAGAAGAAGAGTACATTAAAAAATTGGTGTTTATTTAAAGCTTAAAATCCAACTACAAACTTACACTTAAAGTTATAAAGGAGAAAGAAACTTAGTACATGTAATGGAGAACTAATGAAATTTAAATTTGAAGTACAAACACATCAATTCTTTAAGCTAACTTCTTAATTTTTAGATTCAATAGTCAACATTATATTCAAAGCATATACATTTAAAATAAGCAATGACAAGGGTGATTGATTAGGGTAATTATTAAGGACTTTTTAAGCTAGAATGATAACTTTTTTCATTCAAAATTACTTCTAGACTGTGATGTATTATACTATATTTTAGTAATTTTAAATTATCAAGTTTTACTTTAGTTATTAAATTAATCAAAAGTGAAGTTTTTTATTTATTTTATTACTAGAGGACAAACAAGAGTTTATGTTAGAGAGAATTTGTTAAGTATAAATTATGTACTATGTATTACATTTGGGTTTTAGTGAAAATATGTTATATAGTTATTTTTATATAGGAAATACTAAAAAATGACAACAAATACAAACTACCACAGCACCGTAGTACCCGATGAAAGAACGTCGTTGTGTTGAAATTAACTCCATCGCAGCACCATTTTTGGGCATTACTGTGCCATCCTCTCTATTTATGAGCGTTGTAGCAACATCAAATATAGCACCATTATGTTGTTGGTTCCGCTGTGTTGAACATTTATCTTGACAATGACTAGTTCTCAGGAAAATGATTTTCTTAATAAAAATGTTAATTAACTTAGCAACCTAGCAAAGCTGAGGTCAGTGCTACAATACTTCATAATGTCGTAATACTAGAAATTAGCATCACAATGCTAGAGCCACTTAAATTTGAGCGATGGATTTTAGAACTGCACAGCGCTATAGCGCCATATTACACATGCAAGTGCCATAATGCTCAACTTTTGGACTGTCATGGTAGAGCAGTTGTCAAAAGATAGAGCCACACTAAATCAGCTAAAAGATGCACTGATTTAGCCAATAGAAACATTGGGTTAGCCCAATGCCATAGCAGAGAAAGCCTAGCAACATCAAGGCACTAGTTTATTATGTAACGCTGCATTACTAACATGTTGAGCATCATGGTACTTGAGTCCATTATTCTACTGTTATAAATAATTTTTTATTTTATTTTGTGTAGGTTCTATAATTTTAGAGGAGTTATGTTATATTTTTGTCTGCCTTCTATTCTTAAGTATAGCACCCCCTTCAAAGTCAAGTCTAAGGGAAGCTAGGGGAGAGAATGATGCTACCTTTTGAGATTGTTTGCCTATCTTATTGTAGGAAATAAGGCATTTGGAGGAGAAAAGAGTGTAGACTGTACAATTTTATTATCCTTGTGATATCTAATTACTCTTTTACTCTTGCTCTTTCTTTTATATACAAACAATGACTTATATTTTATTTACTTTTTTTCCATGGTTGATTTATTTCCTAGTTTTTAGCTAATGATGTGAAACTTATGCAAGTACTAATGTAGACTCTTATGCTTTAAATTAATAAAGGTTGTTTTAAATATTTCTTATTGAATACATATAATGGCCATGTATGTATTTAAAATTTAGTGTGATTTATTACCTCGTTAAAGGAATATTTGAACAATAATGAGAATTGAAATGAAACTCTTGCATACCTAGACATAGGATGTTTAGTGTTTTATGGATATATAATAGCTGTAGGAATGGCATAAACCTCCCTCCAAATCCCTAAAAGCTCGATGTAGATCTAAGGATGATTATACTCTGATCCACATCAAATATAGAAGAGTCTACTAGGTAATTCACAGTCATTAATATTAAAAAATTTATCATCTTGCATTTTTCTTTTCTACTATATAGGATAGCTTTAGATGTGTCATTTGGTGCCTTATTGGCTCAAGTTAATGAACATGGAAAGGAATATGGTCTTAATTATCCCAAATGGAAACTTACACCAACTGAAATAAGCTACCATTCAATTGATAAATATTTCCTTTACTTATTTTTTGCAGCATAAAAGACTAAGATATTACATGCCTTCTTCTCATTAGGTATGTTTGATCTCATGAAAAAATTCATTATAATATTATCTATCCAGTCCTTCATTTTTAGAATGTTTTACATTGCGGTCTTATGATATTTCTTCAATTTCAAATTAATTTTGCATCATTAACTTCCTTATAGTGCATCTAATTTGATAGAGACTCCTCTAAATGATGACTGAAAGTCAGATTAGGTTATTATACCTATTTAATTTGTCTCAAGGCTAACCAAGAGGGGGGGGGGGGGGAATTGGTAATTTTAAAAAATTCTATTGGTAAATCAAGAAAACTGATTTAAGTTATTAAGAACAATGACAAATTTTTCAAAATTATTTTTCAATCACAAAATTAAAAGTGAAAAATAATATAAATGCAATAAAAAAATTAGAAGAAAATAGAAATTTATAGTGGTTTGACCCAACTAGATCTACATTCACTCCATGAAGACTCCCTCTTCAGGTATTGCACTATACCAAAGTGACTCTCCTTTTTCTCCCTCAGTTAGGCGGAGAAGCCCTTATAATTATCCTCTCTTCCACCAAACCTCGATGTAGCATAATACTATCGTCCTTTCACACCCTCCTTATGTTGGTAGAGTGACATCATCCTTTCACACCATCCTAGTGTCGGTAGAGTACTGTCATCCTTTCACACCCTCATGATATCAATAGATTACCATCATTCTTTTACACCCTCCTGGTGGTGGTAGAGTACCGTCATCCTTTTACACCCTCATGGTATCAGTAAAGTACCATCATCCATTTTTTACTCTCCTAGTGTGATAGAGTACCATCATCCCTGTTCACCCTCCTAGTGATGGCAGAGTACTGGATCTTCTCCAAAGATCTTCTCTCAAGAGTCTTCAAAGAAGTAGGTAAGAGATTTGACAAACTTACAAATAGATCCTCACTTTTGGGCAACCTTATGAACCCTTCACAAATTCCACTTGCAAGATCTCTCTACACACTCTCAAACATCTTCCAAAATACTCTCACTCTCACTCTCAAAATAAAATTTATAGAAGAAGTTTTCTTAGTTAGTTTTAGGACTCTTAAACATGAAAGACAGGAAAACCATCCAAAAAACTAAAAATTTCAATTTGATCGTACAATACGATCGCACTTCATATGTACAAATAGTTCAAAAATCCTTGTACGAACATGTCTTTGTACCCTGTCAGTCGTATATATGAACTAACATCGTACTGTATGAATAGTTCAAAATTGAACAGGTTCGTTCGGTATGAGCATGTACGAACCTATTTCATACACTGGTCGGTGTATTGTATGAACTTCATTTCATATAGTATGATCAATTTAACCAAATCATGCTTTATTTGGTATGAATGTGGATGTTGCCATTTCGTACTCTATGTGTTATTTGTATGAAATCCATTTTGTATAGTATGATATGTTCAAAATTTACCTATTTATATGGTACGGACTGGTACACAACTATTTCATACAGTACGTTTAATTCAAAAAAATTTGAGTTTATTTGGGATGAACGGGTATGTAGCCATTTCATACTATGGACATCATTTGTATGAATCCAACTTCATATAGTACGAACAGTGCAAAAGAAATTTCTAAGGCATGATTCAATTAACTTCTGTCTGGAGGAACACTCTAGACAAATCATCCAGTACGATTCAATGTACTGTATGATTAGTTTAAAAACTTAGATTTTGATTCACTCCTCCAATGTGTGTGCGCATAATTACTCAATTACAATCACACTCTCTCAGACTCAAGAAAATTTTAAAAGTATAGACTTAAAATACAATCAACCCTAATTAATCTGTCTTAAAGTCTTCAATAATCTAGAGTATAATTTCCCTAAAATATTAGTACACACAAACAACACAAATAATATTTTTCCAATATATGTTAGGAGAAATAATAATTAACACAATAATATTTTGGTATCATAAAAAGCTCATATGATATAAAAACATATATTTGAAAACTAAGTCGCAATAATCTCTCCCTTTTTTTATGATGGTCAAATAATTATTGTTTGAGTTAACACTTAAGTTAATTTTCTCGTAAGCCCCTAACTAAATGACCAATTTAAAATAAGGGGTTTCGATTAAAAAAAAAAAACTCAAACTTAAAAGAAATAAAAACTACTAAAACAAATAACCCAAACAAAACATACACACTTTAACACAATACGACACATACATACACACATACATTAAATAAAAAAATATCAAACAACATCAAACAACATAAAAAAATAACTAATGACTCCCCCTTTTGACAAAAATAAAAAGGGAAGTACAACATAAAATGGAAAGTTTCTATGGATAAATCAAGGTAGTTGAAGAAGAAAAATATGTTAAACAGATTGCAAATACAACATTAACTTCTAAATGCTAAAAAGAAAATTTTCAAATTTTAAGTCAAAGAACAACTAGGATAAGAAAAGTTAACCATGTTCATTATTTATTCTAGACAAATTAAATAAAAATAATTATTGCAAAAAGGTTGACATACAAATTAATTAGTTTCTAATTCACTAAAGAATATTTTTGTCAATTATATAGATTTGAATAAGAGATAAAATGATAAAGGAAATAACAATACATATTTTTCAAATGCGACATTGCACATCTTTTCTATTTTTGTGGTACAATTTGTGCATCTTTTATATTTGGGTTAACTTTGTATCTCTTTTCACTTTGGCGAATATTGTGCATCTTTTCTAAACAAGTAACACATTTTGTGCATGTTTTTATGTTTGGCATACTTTGTGCCTCCTTTGATATTTTTGGTCTTTCCAATATCAATAAATCTTATTTCAAATTTAAATAATTAACAAAAATTACCCCAATAAAAAATAAATGAAAGAAAAATTAGACATCAATATTGTAACAATTATAGCTAAGTTTTTGTCTATAAGAATATAAAATTGATCTTCTAATCTACATCCAGTCATAATGTAATTTAAAATTTTGATAGATTAAATTTTGTAAGGAAATCAATTTGTAGAGCAAAGTAATTAAAAACCCTATTCTAAAGATCAACCATAAAAGATTTTTCCTTAAAAACATAAACATTTCAAGAAATGAAATTCAATGCATGTTAACAAAATATTCCATCATTTTATTGATCACCCAAAACATATACAACACATTTTTCATTTAACATCATCCAATAACATCATCCCAAATAACATCATCCCACAAATTTGAAAAATAACACATGAAAACACTAACACATCAAATCACTAAAATCATAGAAAATACATCTCAGCAACAAACAAATAAACTCAATGGCAACTATAGCACAGAAGAACAACTAATATCTTGAGGAACCTTGGTCTAGAGGTGGTGGAGGGTTGAACACCATAAAGTAACTACTAATTATTGCTACATTAGTGTTAATCATGTCAAATTGCCCACTAATCCACCCCATATCTTCATTATTCCTTGCATCTTGCTGGTTCAGGTGAGCCTCAATTTGATCAAAGCATTGATCAAAATGAGTTTCCATTATGTCCAAGCGTGACCATTTCTTGATAGAAATTTTGGTACAGTCCAGATGTAGGTTCAGGTGCAGGTGCTATAGTTGGGCCTCCTTCTCCCTCAGAATCTTCACCCTCAAAACTTTTATCCCTCCCAAAATGTACCCAAAAAGAGGCATCAATAAAGTAAATAGGAAGTTTAGTGGGAGGATCAGGAAGGATAAGATTGTACTTCTTTTCTAAGATATATGTAACTAGATATCCTAAGGCCATATTTTTCTTCCTCTTATTGTGAGGAAGTCCAATATCAAAGAGTTTGTAAATGTAATCCATGATAAGTTGGGCTTCATCAAAAGGTCTTTCAGTCCTAATCAAATATGTGATTATGGACAAAAGAGGAGTCAAGTTTATGGGATCACCAGCTTTTAGAATAATTGAGGTTCTCAAAATGTGCTGGATAATTCAGGTATTTTGATTAAGAGTGTACACATGAGATAGATGACTCACTTAGGTAACACTTCTAAGAGTTTGATTTTTTCCAACTAATCAAAGTCAGCTCTAGAGGTTAGTGTGTGCGCTCTAACTCCTTGGGTTCTTAAGTGAAAGAAGATGCCTAGATCTTCCTTAATAATTTTGACACATTGCTTAAAGACGTAGGAGGTAATCCTAGTGTGACCCTGATTTACCTTCATGTTTGCAAGGAAAATTTGTAAGGTTTCACGACAGTAGGCGTAAACCAGTTTAAGGATGAAAGAAAGTTGGGTTGAGACAAATAAGGGCATGAAAGAAAAGTTGATATCACTTTGAATGATGAATTGGGAAGGGCTATTTTGGCAGCAAAATACTTATTGAAAGCATCTTCATTATACTTAGAGAGGAAGTTATCATCCTTGCCTGATCTAGAGGATGATCCCTTAGAGGTGCGAGGTCATTTACTACTGCTGGCCATTCCTAAGATTTCGACTCGAGAATGTTTGGAAACAAATGAGAATGTGAAGAAATAATTTATCCAAGACCTTTGAATTCAAAGAAAAATAACCTTAAGATTAATTACACCTAATATGGTTCTTAAAATACTTAATATGTAAAAAACCATTTATTTTTTGAAAATATATGCAAGTGTATTATCAGTAACAATGTGATGCAATTCAATTTCTCCTTTAGCTACGTGATCTCTAATGAAGAGATGCCTTATATCAATATGTTTGATTCTAGAATGTTGAATAGGATTCTTTGAAATGCATATAACACTTATATTATCACAAAAAATTAAAATAGTTCCAATAGAAAATTCCAAGTCAATCAATTATTATTTTAACCAAATAACTTGTGCCACACAATTACCTAAGACAATATATTCTTCTTCAGCAGTAGAAAGGGCTACTGAATTTTCTTTTTTTGCTAGACCAAGAAACAAAAGAGTTTCTTATCTTATAAATTGACAAGTTCTGAAAGTACTTTTCTTATTAACCCTACGACCTACAAAATCTGAATCAAAATATCTAATTGTTTCAAAAGAAGAGCTATGCTTAGGGTTCCAAATCCCTAAATTTTGAGTTCTCAAAAGATTTCTCATAATTCTTTTAACTACTATCAAATGTGATTCCTTTGTATTAGATTAAAATCTAACACACAAACAAACACTAAACATGATATATGGCCTGTTAGTAGTCAACTAAAGTAACGATCCAATTAGTCCTCTAAATTTCTTTTGATCAATAGATTTTCTCTTAGGGTCCTTATCTAACTACACTGAGGAACTTATTGCTATAGTCACTAGTTTTCATTATCTATTTCATATTTTTTGAGGATGTCCTTAATACATTTTGATTGATTAAGAAATGTTTTTTCATCATTTTACTTTATACTAAAACCAAGAAAATAACTCAATTGTTAAATCAAACTCATTTTGAATTCACTACTCATTGCTTTTGAAAAATCATCACAAATATTTTTATTGGTAGATCCAAACAAAATGTCATCAACATATATTTAAACAATGAGTATGTCTTCTCTTATCCTTTTCAAAAAGAGAGTGGTGCCCACACTTCCTTTAACAAAAGTCCTATCTAATAGGAAAGTGCTTAACATCTCAAACCAAGCCCTAGGTGCATGTTTCAATCCATACAATGCCTTTTTCAATTTACACATGATTAGGGAATATATAATTTTTAAAACATGGATGTTGCTCAACATAAACATCCTCTTGTATCACCCCATTAAGTAAGGCACTCTTAACATCCATTTGATTCAATTTTAAACCTTTAAAATAGGCAAAGGCTAACAAAACCCTTATCACTTCAAGTCTAGCTACAGGGGCAAAAGTTTATTCAAAATCAATCCCTTCTATTTGATTATACTCATTGGCCACCAATCTTTCCTTTTTTAATTATAACTCTTGAATCGTTCAATTTATTTTTGAATACCCACTTAGTTCCAACATCACTTTGATCTTTTGGCCTTTCAATCAATTTTCAAACATCATTTATAGTAAATTGATTCAGTTCTTCCTACATGGCCAAAATAAAAAATTCATCCGAAAGTGCTTAATTTATATTAGTGGGTTCAATCATTAAAATAAAGGCAGAATAGTTCACTTCTTTGCTACATTCATGTCTAGTCCTAACACCCTCACCAAGTTCACATAAAATTAATTCTTTAGGGTAGTTCTTAAAAAAATTCCATTCTCTAAGCAAAAGATTTTCTTTTCTAACATTTTCTTCCAAATTTTCCTTTTCAATTCCTTGGGAGATATTTTCAATATGATATTCTTCCAACCTTGGCTCTTTTGAAATTCCAAATTCATAAAAAATAACATGTGTGGTCTCCTCAACTACCAAAGTTCTCTTATTAAAAACTCTATAGAATTTTCCATCACTAGAATATTCAAGAAAAATTCTTTCATCTGATTTAGGATCAAATTTTCCTAAAAGAGTTTTACCATTATTGTGAATGAACACCTTACATCCAAAAATATGCAAATGTGAAAGATTAGATGTTCTACCCTTAAGAAGTTCATAGGGTGTTTTGTTCAACTTGGATCTAATGCTCACCCTATTCAAAACATAACAAGCTGTACTAACCGCTTCAGCCCAAAATATTTTAGAAGTGAGTATTCTGTCAAAATTTCTCTAGCGACTTCTATTAATGTTATATTATTTCTTTCGACTATCCCATTCTGCTGAGGGGTCCTAGGTGCTAAAAATTATAATTAATTCCTTTCTCTCTATAAAAATCTTCAAAATTTTCATTTTCAAATTCTCCTTCATGATCACTTTGACTTGCTAAAATCTCACACCATAATTGCCTCTGAATCTAAGTAGAAAAACTTCTAAATTTCTCAAATGGTTCACTCTTATGAAATAAAAACTTGACTCAAGCGAATCTTGAAAAATCATCAACTATAATAAATCCAATAACTTTACCTTTTAGACTTACAGTGCTAACTAGTCCAAAAAGATCAATGTGAATGATTTCAAATGATTTGATAGTTCTAAGATCCTTAATAGAATTAAAGGAGGACTTATGAATGTTGCACATCATTATCATCAATGTTAGTTGCACAGTGTAGTGTTCCACTAGCCACAAAATGCCCTACACCAACCATTGCTTCATGGCCTTTTAAAAGTTGGGGTACATATATGATCTGTCCAATAGATCCTCCATCCTCAAGAGGTGATAAGTTTATATTAACAACTACGGATTACTTATGTAAGTTAGAGATAGAGCCATTTTTGAGAGAGAGAGAGAGAGTCATTTTATAGAGAGAGAAATTTTTATTTTTTTTGAGTTTTCAAATTTACTTGTTCTTCACTAGTGTTCGGAATGTATTTTAAATCCAATAACTTTTCAATTAGATTTTTATTTGTTTTATTAATTTATTAGTTATTTAGATAAGAAATTAGTTGTTTAATTAGTATCTTTTTGATTAATTAATGTATTTTATTAATTAAATTTCTCTTGCCCGAATTAATTTAATGGTTCACTAGACATCACTTTCCAATGACCGGACCACAAAACCTCTGGTATCATCAAAGAATTGGTTTAAAGTTAATCAAAATCTTTAATCTAAAATTCAAATTCCTTCCATCAGTTGTGGATCTCATCAGAATCTGTACAAAGAGAAGACATTTGTTATCAAAGAAGAAGACATTTCAATATTCGTCAAAATGTTCCTGTTGAAGGTAAGGGAAAAATATTCTTTTTTCTCAAGATCAGAAGGTCTTTAAATGTGTCCCCGATATTGAAGATCATCAATAACCTAAAATGAAGAGTAGTATAACTGGATTGGTTCTGAAATCAAATGATTTTGAGGCTTCTTGTTCTTCTGGCTTTAATTTGAAAGTGAACAAATTCATTAATCCAGTGAATTCTGGAGATGGAAAATTGGATGATATCTCTAAATTGGTTCATGTTGATAAAAATACTATTAACATTTACTCTTCTATTAATAAGGTTTTGAAAGATTCAGATGATTTTCTCAATGCACCTAAGCCTACAACTAATGCTTGGGGAAAATTTCATCATATTAAAGTTAATCATATTGATATGGATAACATTGATTCTGATGACATTAATGTAGTAAAATTAAATGCTAAGAAAGAGTTTACAAATGTTCAATTATTAAGTAAGTCTGTGGTGGTGAAAGTTCTGGGGAAAAATATTCCATTCCCGATTTGTAGTGTTGAACTTAAATGTCAATGGACTAAATTTGGTGAATTTCATTTAACCTCATTGGGTTTAGATTGGATTCTTTGTTCCTTTCACTCTGAGGAAGCTATTGAAGGAGTTTTAAGTGGTGGCCCATGGTATGTGGGTGGTCATATAATAGGTATTGATAAATGGGTGCCACATTTGTCCCCATTATCTTTGAAAGGTTTATCATCACCTACTTGGATTAAATTACGACATTTACCTTTGCAATGTTGGGATGAGTTAAACATTACAAAAATGGCTTCAAAAAATAGGAATTCATATGTTACTTGATGATAGCATGTTTAAATGGGGAGAGTTTGCAAGAGTGTGCGTTAAAATTAATTTAGATTTCATGCTACCACAAGGAATTTGGATTGAAGGGATAAGTGGAAATTTTTTCCAGAAAATTGAGTATGAAAAAATATCATCTTTTGCTTCATTGTGGGAAGATTGGACATATTGTTGATATGTGTCCTAAAGTTAATGTATTTCAGAAAAATAAGGATATCAATTTTATTTCTAATCCAAATAAAGGAATTTCAACGATGTGTTTTTAGAATTCTAGTTCTACACAAAATCATGAGTTTGAATAAGGTCCATCGATTCATTTGTATTTTAGAAGAACTAGAAGAAGAACTATGTTGAATGATAAAACACAAAAAAAAAAAAAATGTTATAAATAAATATGTTAACAACATTGATCCACATATTGCTAAGCATGTTATTAATGATGATACCCTGGAGGGAAATTATTTGAATGTCAGAGATAACTCTATGGATCGAAAGGAAGAAGTCTCGGCTGGGAAAGAGACATCTTTGTTATTGATTAACATAGAGTTTAACATTCCTAAATGTGTTCAAAATCAAACTCATTTGGTGCAATTGGAAGGTTCGGGAAAAACAAATAGTATTCATGTTGAGCAAATTTCATTAAGTTATGATTAAAATGCCGATAAGTAAATTTTTTAATATTCATTAGCTTTGTTAGAAGGTAATAAATTCAATCTTTTATCCCATTATGCTCAAGAATTGGTGTAGGAAGATGGAGCATATATTAATTATGATAATGAAGATGTTGATGAATTAAAATACGGAGTTGTAAATGAACTTCAAGCTGCTGTAGATATACCAGATGCAAAAGCTTATATTTCTTATGAAGTTGTTGTTGATCCAGAATCTGATGAGAACAAGTCTCAATTGTTGAATCAACATCATACAACTACCAAACAAATTGCTTAACAAACGGGTGAAAAAAGGATGAACAATGCAATTATTTCTATCATGCAAAATTCTGATATTAAGATAAGTAAAAATTCTTCAAGTATATTGAAATTTGCAGAGGATGAAAGTTCTTTAAGCTGTAAAAAATATGAAAGAACTAAAATCCTTAGGTCTGATTGAAAATATTCCTAGAAAAAGGAAAGGTGATGTGTGTGGGAACCATGCTGGTGGTTAACAATCTTCTTTTGTTTAATAACATGTTTTATTTTTTGGAATTATAGAGGAGCTAAGAAGGAGTTATTATTACGTCCGGACAAAAAACTGGAAATCCAGACGTATACCGAGCAATACCGAGTGCTCAATACCGAGTTTCAGGTGACGTGGCGCGTGATTATTGGTCTCTGGACGCGTTAAGTGACCTGACGTAATAATTGATCCTAAAAAAGGAGCTTATCTTTATCTTAAAGAGATTGTTAGAAATAATAATAATTTTTTATTGGTTTAGTTGAAACCAAGTCATCCAATATTGATAGGAGGGAGGTTAATAGAATTATTGGTCAGTGAGATTTTTTCCATCATCCTGCTAAAAATACCTCTAATGGTATTCTTGTTTTATGGAAAAAATAAAATAAAATAATCTTTGATGTCTAATAAAGGTAGATGGAATATTGCTACCATTTATCGGAATAAGGATTTGCATATTAGAAGAAGGTTATGGGAGGCTCTTGAAAAGTTTTCTTTCAATAAGATTCTTTTTATTATGGGTGGGATTTTAATTGTATCACATCTAAAGAAGATAAGAGAGGGAGCAAGCGATTCATTTTTTCTCAAGGCCCTCAAGAGATGAAATCATTTATGTCTAATAATGATTTTCATGACATAGGTATTATTGGACCAAGATATAAATGGTCAAATAATAAGGAGGGATCATTAAGAATTCTTGAAAGATTGAATAGGTTCCTTCTAAATTCAGTAGCTTTAGAGATGGCGCCTTTCACCATGGTAAAAAACATTGCAAGAATTGCATCTGGCAATAATCCAATAATTTTCAAGATTGAGGACGGTACTCCTCTACACAAGTTTATCAGATTTGAAGACTCTTGGAAATCTTATCCTGCAACATGGAATATTGTTCTTAAATCTTGGGAGAAAAATGATTTTGGCAGCAATGCTGAAATTCTGCAAAGAAAGAAGAGAGATTCTTGAAAGCCCTTTATTGTTTGAAAAAGAACAACTTAAGAGACTTGAATACTATCAAATATAGTTTGAAAACTGATATTTTGAATTTGAAAATTGAGGAGAACATTAGTGGTGTCCTAAGTCTAGAAAATCTGCAAATACTCTGAAGCAAAGTCCAAGAACCTAATGTGACGTTAGCCCAATTACCTACTCTGTGGAGTCAAAGAGCTAAGGCAAGATGGATGAAGGAAGGAGATTAAATTTCAAATACTTTTCATGATTATGCTTTAGCCAGAATAAATTATAATTGGATAAAGCAAGTTAAAGATGGAAATAGAGATTAGATTGAAGATCAAGAAGGGATTGAAGCAATTTTTCTCAATTTTTTTCAAGCAGAAATGAAGAAAAAGGTATTGCAAACTGGATGATTGTCCATCTGTTTACAATTAATAGCAGATTGATAAATCTGATCGTGATATGCTAAATTCAAATTTTACTAGAGATGAGTTTGCTGAAGCTATGCAACAATTGGGTAATAACAAGTCTCTCGAGATTGATGGTATAACATTATCTTTTCTTACATTTTATTGGGATATTATAAAAGAAGATACTTGGAATGCTATTGGTAGCTTTTTTAAATTTGGTAACTTGTATGCTGATTGGAAAGATACATTAATTGTGTTAATAGCTAAAGCTAAAAATCCTTTGGAACCTTCTCATTTTATACCAATTAGTTTATGTCAAACTATTTACAAGTTAGCTACAAGAATAATTCTAAACAGATTGAAATATTGTCTTCCCAAGATTATTTCTGAAGAACAAATAGCCTTTATTCCTAGTAGATCTATGTCATATCATTGTCTCTTGGCTAAAGAAATTTTTAACAAGTTTAGATGTTTTAAAATTAAGAAAGGCTTAATGGAATTAAAGATTGATAAGGAACAAACTTATGATAGCATGGCTTGACCTATATTACTAAAAAAATTAAGTTGGTTTACATTTCCTGGTAAGTTTTTAAATCTTATTATGGACTGTGTTAGGAATGTTAGATATTATATTCTTATTAATGGAAGGAATTCCAATTGGATTGAAGCAAACATTTATTTTAGGCAAGGTTGCACATTTTCTCCATACTTATTCATCTTGTGTTCTCAACTACTTCAAATGCAATCCATCAAAGAGGTTTGGATGTGGGTATTAAAATTGTTCCTCAAGCTGAAAAATATCTCATTTACTATATGGAGATGATATACATTTGTTCTCAAATGCTTTTTCCAAAGTTCCTATTTTAATGAAAAACAATTTTACAAATTTTTGTGCTTGGAACGGTTAGAAAATTAACAACAACAATTCTCTGATAATTTTTGAAAAATCTATTGATATTAGAACAAAGAAAAAAAATTCCAAAAAGTTTGGCTTAAAAAATGTCAAAAAATTGCATTATTTGGGTGTCAAAATGGTTTTAAGAAGATTGGTTATTTTTTATTTTCAAGTCATTATGGATCATGCATTGGAAAGACTAAATGCATGGGGAAACAAATTCCTCTCTTTGTATGGAAGAGTCCTCATCAAATCCTCATTATTATCACTTCCAATTTTTTTGTCAACTCATTCGCTGATACCTAAGGGATTGCTAAATGATTAGATAAGGGTTACATTATGTTGCATGGAATAAACTTTGTTAACCAAAATATTGTGGTGGATTAAACCTTCAATCTTCCAGTAAAAAGAGTGGGCCTTTAAGAGCTAGATTGACATGGATAATTTTTTAGAATCATTCTTCCTTATTAAATCGTAATCTTAAAGCTAAAAATGGAAGTGATGTGTGGAATGCGTAAATTAAAAGGGGATCCTCTACAACTTGGCAAATTTTGGTTAATGGAGCCAAATACTTGAAGCCTATAATTAGATGGAAATTGTCTAAAGGAAATAAGGTTCATATTATCAATGATATATGAGTTTTGGATAAAAGCTAGAAGAGTTGACCAATGTTTGCTGATATTGGAGTTATGTATAATAAAAAGCTACAACATATTATTTCTACGGATGGATAATAGAGCATCAAGGAACTGCAGAAGTTTTTTCATATAGATTTTATTTCCTTGATATTGTTGGTTCCCATACATCTGGAACTGAATGAAGATAAAATTGAATTGCTATCTCAGCATTCTGGAAGATCAATTGCATCAATGACATATGAAGCTTCCAGGCTAGCCGAATATGTAGATGCAGGGCTACTATTACGAATTGGAATGGTAACTTTAAGCTCAAATAGAAGGTTAAGTTGTTTTGGTGGAGAATGAGTAAGAATGCTCTTCCTACTAAAGAATTTCTACTCATAGAAATATTATCTAATGCAATTATTGTGCTAGAGGGCATCCTTAAGTTGAAAATAATCTTCATATTTCTGTTCAATGTAAAAATTTGATTGAGATTCTTGTTAAGCTTAAAAATTAAGGATGTAATATCCTAGTTTTTCAATCATTTTTTTATTATATCATGGAGTTAAAGAGAATGAAAAGTATAATATGAATTTAGTCAGATAATACTATATATATTTTTCCTTGAAAAGCCGAAATGAAGTAAATCATGGAAATATTGAACCTCCTATATATTTAACTATTATAAATGTCTTAACTACAACTTTACATAATAACTAAAATCTAATTCTGTAGGACTTGGATGTTAACCTCCCTTCAGAGTATTGCAAAATTTGGCATCACCCACCACAAGACTAGGTTAAAATCAACATTTATGCTTCGATTATGAAATCAAACATGGTTGGTATTTGAGGAGTAATTAGAGATCATAAAGGGAGATTTATTCTTGCATTTTCCAAACAAAAAAATCATTAGGACATATCTTAATTGGAGATGGAGGTTGTTCTTATGATTAGAGAGCATATTAAAAAATGGATGTTCTAATGTAAAGGAGGTATCATTGAAGGGGACGTACAACATAAACATCATAAAAAAGATTCAAGAATCTATGAAGAAATCAGTGTGGCAGTATGATTATTTTTGGTTGAAGAATTAATTATTTTTAAAAATTTTCAAAAATGTTATTTTTCATTATACTTCTAGGGATTATAATAAAGTGGTGATTTTAAGCACTGCTTATGCTTTTTGTAGTTCTTTTCTATGGGATAGCTTTACTACTTCTAACATTACTTCTTCCTTGTTTAGTTTGTTAAAGAAGGAATGTGATAATTGTCCTTTGCTTTAGTAGTTTGGAATAGTTTCCTATCAATGCAATTTGTAATCTTCAACAAAAAAAAAAGTAAGCAGAAGCATTTCTATTGAGAGAAGTCAAAGCTCATCACATTATAAAATTCTTCAAAGAAAATGTAATATACAAATTTAGTGTTCCTCACCAAATTATCTCAGATAATGGTCCATCATTTAGAAGCACTAAGTTAAATAATTTTACTAGATGTCACAATATCAATTGGAGATACTCTACTATATATTACCCTCAGGCAAATGGATTGGCAGAGGATTTCAATAAAACTCTAATTCAGATATTAAAGAAAACTTTAGACAATAATAAGTGCTATTGATACAATAAGTTTGTTGAAGCTTTGTGGGCATACCAGACCACATATATTTAGATCGAACTCCAACTCAATCTACGTAATATGCCTTTATCTTTTATGCAGAAACTATTATTCCTTTGAATATACATCTACTTTTGCTTATAGTTGTAGTAAATTATAAGATAACTTTAGATCAAAATGTTAAACTCTAACTAAAAGAGCTCAGAGGTTTGAAAGAGAAGCGTCTGCAAGCTTAACAAAATCTTGAGTTGTATAACAATAAAATGATTTAGAATTATGACAAGTTGGTTCGCCTGAGAACTTTTTGAGTAGGTGATTTGGTATTAGTTCTACAAAGACCCATTCTAGCTCATCAAAAGATAAGTCATAAATGTGAGCCAATATGGGAATGATCATTCGGAGTGAAAAAAATTTACCAAGGAGGTTCTTATCAGCTAATAGATTATAATGGGATTCACCTATGTTACCCATCAATGGGTGATAACTCAAGAAGTATCATGATAGTTGATGTATTAGAAAAAATTTTTCAATAAAATAAATTTTGAAGTTTAAATTATCAACATTGTGGTGCTATAATTTAAATTGGGTCCTGAAGTTCCTATTGTATTTTATGGACTTCAAAATCATCATCCTTTCATTACAATTCCTACCATCAAAACTCTCCATATTCACCATTTCTACATGGTCAAGTGATTTTCAAATTCATCCTTTAATTCTCCTCTTTCACAATTTTGATATGGGCAAGAGATTGTAGGATTCCCTTTATCTCTCTTTACTCATCATTTTGATATGGCTAAGTGAGTATTACGTTATTCTCCACATGCATTCACCATTTTGATATAGTCAAGTGAAAGTTGGATCCACTTTTAAATTCTCCTATTTTATATTGTCAAGAAATTGTAAGAACTACTTTTAAATCTTTCATATTGGTCATTTCGATATGGTCAAGCAAATGTTGGATTCTTAAATCTTAGTGTTCTGTCATTTTGATATGGTCATGCAGACACTAAACCCTTTGATATTTCTTAGTAAATTATTTTGATATGGTCAAATGAAAATAGAATCTCTCCTACTAATTATCTTTCACATTCACCATTTTGATATAGTCAAATGAAAGTTGGATTCTTAAATTTTGGTGTTTTTCCATTTCAATATGGTCAAGAACATAGTAAACCTTTCAAATTTCTTTGTTCATTATTTTGATATGGTCAAATAAATAAATAATATCTCCATGTTTACTATTTCAATATGGTCAAGTGAACATTAAAGAAATCTTTAAATTCTCCTTTCACTGTTTTGATATGGTCAAGTGATTTCAAGATGATTTTTATCTCTTGTATTCACCATTTTGATATGATCAAGTGAATATCGAGTTATCTTCCACATTCATAATTTTTATATGGTCGAGTGAATGTTGTACCCATCATTAAAATCTTTCATATTCCCAATTTCTTTATGGTTAAGTAAATGTCAGATTCTTAAATTTTTGTGTCTTATTATTTTGATTTGGTCAAGCATGATACTAAATCCTTTGAAATCTTTTTTGTTTCCTATTTTGAGATGGCCAAGTGAATGAGACACATCTTTTCATAAATCCACCCTGTCAACTCATTCCATCTTAAATTTCAATCTCCCTACTTAGGATCATTTCCTTCATGGGGACTGATCATTTACACAACCATCTAAATTTTATTGGTCGCTTTCATCAATGCCAATATGTGCGATTTACTCTTTGAGTTCACTACACCTTTTGGAAATCTATTTGTTGACCTCATGTTTAGCTGAGGTTAATTGATCTACATCTACCCATGATAACTATAATCCATAGTCACTAGATTTATAACACTTTAACTCACATCAATCAGCATGCAGTCATCTAACTTATATACATTCAATCATCATAAAGCACTAAATGAACATACACTCAATCAATCTTCAATCATCCTTGAATAGATAGTGAGATTGATCAATCATCAATTCTATAATCAACATGCGTAATACTATAATCACCTTGATAATTGTAACCTTACACTATAATTGGGTAGATTAGTGCACTAGCTAGCTCAGTGTATTGACCCCTTGATCGATGTCATGACCCAAATCACTTCACTAGGAGCAGAGCCTCTCATAGTAAATCATTCATTATTAGACCTTTAAATCATCATTAACTTATCAGACATAATTGGGATAGCTCAAGTTAGCCCAATTGATTATATACACCACCTACACTCAATTGAGTCCTAGATGAATCCTTATCTTCATCAAAATTCTATGATTATCATTCCTAGTGGATTAGGCCTGAATTGTCACCCTGACCCATTCAATAGTTGACTTGGTCAACTAAACACGTGCTTGGTCAAACCAATTCCATTTAGGTTATTTCAATGAATTTAATCAAAAGAAACATCCTAGCCTCTCATAATTACTCCCTTACAGGGTTTAAACCCCTCCAAACTTTGCATAAGTCAAACTGTGGTTTGTTTGACTTGGTCAAACCATCATGCGAGGTCAAATTCTACCATATATTGACTCACTTGCTCAAACATCAAGCTCACTACCTCAAGACCTTGGATAATGATTCTAGAAACACGTACTCCTTAAACTCCACGTCAGCAAGCTTGGACTAGTTGAGTGGTCAAATAGTCAACTCAAGACTTGAATGGTCAAACATTCTATCATATGCATTTCCCTCTATACCAGCCCATCCATCCCATTTAAATTAACTCCAAAAGCTTCCTGGAAATTAATATGACCTATCCCAGCTTTTGGTATAACCTAACCAGCCTAGGTTCTCCCCCATGTGAGAATAACACAAGGACATTTTCTACTTAGCCAGCTCGTTCCCCTTGCTCCCAATGGCTTGGGACACTTGTCCAACATCTAGGTAATTCACCTGATGAATCCCAACCATCCAAATTCTCTTCAATGGATTGAATTAGAGAAAGCACTTGAGATGATCATTGAGCTTTCACACTCTCCATATTTATTATCCTATGTAACTCTAATTTTGTTTCGCCACACCATAGAAGTCCCTGACCATTTCCCTGATCCTTCTATAATATTTGGAGCTCACCGACAATAAGGTTGACAAAGGACTACAACACCCTCCATCAATCCCAATTAGTCAAACTTCCTATCTAGGCCTTCTTGAAATTTGAAGTATTCAGGAAGTTTATAAAGGAACTCCAAACAAGGAGAAAAACCTCAAGCCTCCTTAGAGACTGTTTGTATGAAGGAAAAATTGAAACCATAGATATTTATCTAGGTTCTCAAATAGATTAATATACAATCCATAAATGACCTTGGAAACGTCTCCCCACTCTTGTTTTAAAAATATTCCATCTTAATCTATGCATTAAAATCATTTGATGCATCGTACTTAATTAGCTTATAAGTCAAATTAATTTCAGAATAAAAAAATTAATTTCAGACATTCAAAGATTGATACATTGGTCATCTATCCTTAACCTATGTTATCATTTTCATAAAGTTTGTTGTTGATTTGATATCAAAACTAAATAACCCATCATATGTTAACAATAATGAAATCCTTCAAATAATTCATTAAAGACTTAATTTCAAATAAAGGAGGGCAAACACATTTTTCATTAAGGGATTTTAATAAATTTTAATAACCAATTAAGAGTTCATGTATCATGTTAGCTTCCACCTATGGAAGCCATGGTTGTATAAGTTTTAATAACTTTTAATCAAACCTTAATCATACATTTATCATATACATTATGTTTGATTTTACTTGGAGGGCATGTGTATTGATTTGAAAGATCCCTTTTATTCCCTTAATAAATCATTAATAAATCTTAAATCTTTTGTGGCAATCTATCCTATATGGGGGATGATTGTATTTCATTTCTAAGCCTAAGGATCTGTAGGTTAGTAGCCCTTAGACTTAGGCTTATTAATCTACAAATTCTTTAAAATTAAATAACTAACTTCAATCATTAAAACTTAAATAGTCAAATTCTATTTCATATAAGATAAACTTTAACTAAAATTCCTTTTTGTCCTTAATGAACAAACATTTTAAATTGATGCAACTTAAACAATAATTTTTTATATATCATATAAAAGTGACACAATCTCCTTCACACACTTTGATGGTTTACTAGGATAACCAACTATATCCTAGGTTAGGCCAATACGTGGTGTGAATTGCTTGCTTGGTGTTTTATTTGGAGAGCACTGTATGTATGTTTATTTATTATATGCAATTTGGATGTCATGCATTTTAATTTATGTTGGTGCACATATGCTCTTTAAAGACTGCATTATAAATTTCTAAGAAACTTTTGTAGTTAGTAAATTTAGTTAGGTAAATCTAAATAAGATAAAATTTAGCGTTTTTAGCGAGTTGTCTCGTTAGTGTCATTTGAACTTTAAGTTAAAACGACTCATCTTGAGTAATTGATTTAGAGTCTAATCTAATATTTTGATCTCTTACGAAAGAGATGATCTTCTCATGCACTACATCTTGGATTATTACTTGTGTATAAGTTTATTAGATGACATCTCACTCTAAGCAAGCATAAGACCAGAGGTATATTCACACCTCAGTTTCTTTGTTTTATAATTCAAATAAATTTTCTATAAAATTTAAAAGTATTTTTTGAAGAAATGATTGATATCTTCAAAATATATGAGACAACATTAGTATATTTTAAAATAAAAATGAGTCTAATATTCACTTTAATTAAAAGTTTTCTCTTCAGAGATGTAATTGATTGTAGGAACTTGCCTCTATAAAAACCTAGGATCTCGGTGTAAAATAAATCATGTTATAATTCACTAAGTTAGAAGGAAAATCTTTTGGACGTCGACTAAAACTAATCCTGTGTTAATCTCGTATTTAAAATGATAGGTAAATGTGAAATTTAACCTTTAGGGTAATCTTTACATTCTCTATGCCGAGTATAAATATGAAAATAAATTATTTCTTTCCTCAAATCGGCAATCCAATATTTTTTTGTTCATTGTGGTAATTAAAACTAATTATGCAGGTTGTCTAAAGAAATATTAAATATCAAATTTGTGGTAAATCAATTGTTAATTTTGTCCACAAGCCACTAAACCCCCTCCCTAAAAAAAAAATATTAAGGTAATTAATGAGAAAAGAATGCAGACACTAAGAAAGAAAATGACTAGATGGCAGCCAGTTTAAAGAACAAGAAGATAAAAACATGGATGCAAGCACCTCATTAAGGGAATGCCCAAGATCTTATAGAAAAAAGGCACATCATAGTAGATAGACATGCCTAAATAATGATAGACTAAAATCCGGGCCAATAAAGTCTTTAAAAAAGGAGGTTTAGCGAAAGAAAATGACCAGATTGTAACTAGTTTAAAGAATAAGAAGATGAAACTACGGATACACATCATTAAACGAATGACCAAGATCTTACAAAAACAAAGCCACATCATAGTAGATAGACATGCCTAAAAAATGATAATAGGAAGAATAAAATTAGATCAGAGCGTATAATATTTTTTAGAAAAGGAGGGTTAGCAAAAGAAGATTAACTGGGAAAGAAAAGGACAAAAAGATTGAAGCACTAGGAATGCCAGGAATAATGGCTTGATTGGGATAATGAACGAGGAATCCAGGTATGGGAGCCTTGCAGTGTTTAGATCCTCAATGTATAGTGATAGGTTTCATTTGACAAAGGTGTTTATTCATGTTTAAGTGCTTGCTTAATTAACTTATCATCTGATTATGAAAAAAAATATTTTGGAAGTAGTTTAATAAAACCAAATTATCCCAAAACAAAATGACCCTATGATTGCACTTGCCATTCGTAATTCGAGAGAAAATATTTGGAGAGAGTCCTTGATGACAAAAAAGATCTTCATTCTAGTCAGTTTTTTCATAAGTGCCAAAATCCTGTGAAGTAGATATTGTGAACAGTAGAATTTTGAAGTAATTTTTTTATATATATACACACAAAGACACAGACACAAGGAGATATTTTATATCTGTAACCTACATCACATATATCTTATATGCAAAAGCAATGCATTTTAGTACTAAATATAAAATAAACTTAGATCTTGCTCTATATTATCTTTAGAAAAGGAGGGATAGCGAAATTAAATTACCATATTGTATCCAGTTTAAATAATAAGAAGATGAAACCATGGATACACTTAGTTAAGGGAATGCCTAAGATCATACAGAAAAAGACACATTATATATAGTAGATAAACATGCCTAAACAATGATACCTAGGCCAGGACAAAATAGACTTAGATCTGGACCTATAATGTCTTTAGAAAAGGAGGGTTAGTGAAAGATTCAAGCACTAGGATACAAAATGGAGCTAATTAAGGTGTTAAATACCAAATTATCCCAAAATAAAATGATACTGTGAAGTAGATATTGTGAATAGTAGCATTTTGAAGAAAATTTATATATATTTCAAAGTAGTTTTTCTCCTGTATTTTTTATTAGAATATATTTTAATTTTATATATTATCTTATAATTAGTGCATTCGTGATTAAATTTTATCAATGTGCATCTCATTTAATTTTTTTTCCCACTACACTATTTCTTTTAATAAAACAAACTACAAAATAAGCTTCTTCAGAAGAAAATATATAAATAAAATCTACCTTTTTTTTTTGGGTAAAATTAAGGGCAAAGCCCATTCTATAAAAGAAAGCGATTACAAAATGCTAACAAAAAAGTGCTTAGCCAACAAAAAAAAAGAAAGGCTAAGGCAGAAAAGTAAAAAAAGGAAATAGTTACATTGAAGAAGAGGAAGACCAAAAAAGACAGATAAATCTACCTGTTAAGTTTGTATTCCACGCAACAGTTGGAAGTACAGACAACTTAACAGTTCAACTGCAACCATTTCTGCAAGTCTTCTGACCAAATCATTGCATCATTATTTCATGTCAGTGAAGTCAATGCAAAGACCCTTCAGAGAATCATGCAATTATATAAATTGTAGAAACCAAACATGGAAATATAAAAACCAAATGTTTTAATATTTAAATAGCTAGTACCTATTTATATATGCACATCAACTTACCTATTCAACTACAAATCTAGCTCTTATTAACGTTAAGTTTGCGCACCCAACAACATTATAACAGGTAATGTATCATAGTGTATATTGAGGCTTGTAGCATTGATATATCAAGTCAGTCACTTGATGTTATTAATGTAATGATCTTTAGCAGCAGCAGGAGCAGTTTGAGCATTCCATTCCCATAGCTTCTCGGAAATAGTAGATAACGAGACATGCACTGAGTTGAGGCTAGGATGAAGAAGCTGGTACTGTGATGATTGCAGGTTCTGTATTTCATTGTTTTGCGGCATAAAACTATGGTTATTATAGCCTACTAATCTTTGGAGTTCATCAACTTCCTCAGTCCCCATTGCCATAGGATGACAAGAAACAATAGAGTTGGAGGACTTGGAAGAATTATCTGCGTTATTTGAGTGGAGTAGAGAAGGATGATCTTCTTCTAGGAGGCTACTTGTGATAGGATAGAGTTCATGAAGCTTGATGTTGTTGCTAACGAAGATATGGCCTTTATCAAACTTTTGGATTTCGTCATCTTCTTCAAGTATTGTGAAGCTTGATGATGGTTGTTGAGTTGAGTGCTTTAGCGAAGATGTCTTGCATGGAGGGAGTCGTCGATTCTCGTCTACTCCAGCCCTTTTGTACACACGACATAAGGAGATCTCAGCCTGCAAACTCCTTTAATATTGTGAAAATTTCATATAAAGCTTAATAGAAATTAAGGTATAGGAAGGATTTTTTGAAAAGTCGGTTTTGAAAGGATTATTGTTTGTTTGTTTACAGTAATGATGACTCTGCATTGATAAAAAAAAATAATAATAATAAAAGAATTGATCAAGTTGGAAGACGCCTGCAAATCATAAGCATGATAGGACTAATAATAGGAGTGAATTTTTAGTTAGAAATTTTTTTTTTTTTTGAACAAAAGATCAACTCTATATAAAATCAGACAAGAATGTATTTGATTTTAAAACTGAGGGCTGAGGAGTCAATGGAATGAGTAGGAATAGAAGAAAAAGTGAAATGGTTTAGTTGTATGGCTGAAGCAAGAGAAGTAGATCGATAAATCTGGATATATGAGGAGGAAAATTAAGTGAAGAGGGAATACGTCGAAGAAGAAATTTAGAGTTTAGAAAGAAAGTTTACAAGTTTACAATAAAAAAATAAATGGGTGTTCCACGGAAAAAAGAAGAAGAAGAAAAAAAAAATGTTAAACGAAAATTATCAAAAAAATCAATATTTTCCCCATGAAGATGTAAAAAAAAACGAAAGCCTCCAAAAATAAAATAGAAGAAACAAAAACTTGCAAAAAGACATGATCATTTCAGCTTAATAAAAATAGAAAAAAAAATGTAAGAAGTGCATGATGTTATAAATTAAGCAAAAAATTCACTCTTCGATGTACTAAGTAAACCTAATTATGTCAAGATGAGAAACTTTAATCTTTGGAAAAATAATCACCTAGCCAGTTTAGGTTTAGGGCATGAATAGATGTAAATATAAAAACAGATGAAGAAGGGGAAAAACAGCTATCATAAAGAAAAGAATTATCTCAAAATAAATAAACAGAACCACTGATCAACAAAATGAAACCCTAAAAGGAAAATGGTTGAAAGATTGATTTACAGATGAAGCTGAAGCAAGAGTTATAGCTGGGAATATATGACACAAATCTGCTATATATTCAATTTTGAATAATAAAATTGTCTGTAAAGCAAAAGAAAAGTAAAAAAAAAAAAAAAACTTGATAAAAAAGAAAAAGAAACACACAACATGATACAAAAATAAATAGAAAAAAAAAAAAAAACGGGTAGGCTGGAGAAGAGAAGGCTATGGGATTAAAAAGAAAGGGATCCAGAAAGCCTATACGATAAATCATAAAAAGATAAAATCATTTTCTACGACATACACTTCTCTATCATATCTGTGATTTCTATGAGATCTGAAATCCAAAGTAAAGCTCAATCTTACCTTTTTAAATCTATCAGTTTCGCTCTGCGGCAACCTGTACTCATTCATAATCCAGCTTGTTCTTATTCCTTTAGGAGCTTTCCCCGTGTAAAAAACCAGCGTCTTCTTAAGCCCAATAGATCTGAAGTTCTCGTTCCTTATCATCCTATCAGCTCCTGTAGCTTTCCAGTACCCAGAAGTTGTTACTCGATTTGGCCTATCACCATTCCTGTATTTCCTATCTCTTGGAACATAGAAAAACCACTCCTTCTCACCAATTGCTGCCAACGCTGAAAACATTAATGACCCTTTTCAGATCCGAGATCAATTAAGCATGGAAAGAGTTAATACAGTAAACGATTTAATTAACCTGGAAGTTCCCATGGATCATATCTGTAGAGATCTAGAAAAGTGATGAGCTCGACGTTGAAACGCTTGCCTTCTACTTTGCGTCGGAGGTAGAATTCGATGAGCTCTTCCTCTGTTGGGTGGAAGCGGAATCCGGGCATCACAAGGTCATGTTCATGGCCGTCCACATCTTTGCCTTCATCATTCCTCATGGCGGCAGCAATCGCCATGCACTGTCGCCGTCCACTGCAACCCAGCCGGAGATCTAGCTAGCTAGTTCTCTGGTAATTAAGAAGAAATATTTGGTCTTCAAGTTGCCAGACTCCTTTAAGTGTTTGGAGTGGTGCAAGTGGTAAGGAGAAGAAGGAAGGAGTGGCTAACTCATTTTAGATAGCATGATATGATTAAGACAATTATTATGTTGTTTTTTTTTACTATCATTAATGCCAATATCTCTCTCTATCTCCAGAGAATTCTCGCTGTCAATGTAAAATAGAGAAGAGAGGCGGAGTGGGTGGTGCGGTTTCGAAGATATTGATTATATATATATATATATATATATAAGGATATTGATTATATTTTATTATACATAGATTTATAGAGATTATAATTACACTTTTTTTTTGTTACTCTTCATTTTAAATACATATTAATTCTAGTGATTTATATTTGCTGCGTTGGATGTTATTTGTTTTATCTTATTATATATTTTTACATAGAGTATAATTACAATTTTTATTTCTAATTTTTCATATTAAATTTTGAAGGGGGGGGGGGGCAATTGCAAGTGGTTCCGCCCTTGAGAATTAGTACATTAATTAAAACTTTAAAATAAAAGAAATTTAAGTCCTATAATTATTACCCTTTAAAGATATAGCCTATGGAACTCATATGTCTCTTCATTGAATAAAAAATAAAATAAAATAGTGTTATCATCTTATAATTGCTAAATACTTTTAATCATCTTAATTTTGTGCTAGCAAAAATGGAAATGATAATGGCTTCACTAAGATTACTCTAAGGATTGATGCAATGGGGGATGAGCTAAAATGAACAATGTAAAAGGCGTATTCTACATTTTACAGATAATAGTTCTTTGTTTAGACCGATCAAGTGGGCTCTTGGTGATGTTAATCCTTAATTAGTGGAGGGCTTAAGCTTTGAAGTAAACCTATTGGGTGGTCTTATTTATTATTACATAATAGATATAGATTTAAATGTTCATATGATACATGCAATAATTTTAATTTTGCAAATATATAGTGTATTTCCTTTATTACTGCATTTAAAATTTTTTTGTCACTTTGAGCATATACTTTTAATCATCATTTTCGTATTTGTAATTTTATTTGGGTTACTTGTATAGTTAGTGGATAAAATGGAGCATGTGTAGTTGAGTTAATACATTATATTATACTTGATACGTCATCGAAAATTACTTTGGTCGAGCACGAATCTCGAGGTATATTCCAGTTGGAAATTTTCAAAATTCAATTTGGGATCATCTGAATTCCAATTTCAGCAAACTTATAGTCAAACAGAACATCTCAAATAGATGAACCTAACGACATAAAAATTGGTCAAACCCAAGCCCAGATGAGTCCAAATCGGTGGCACGGACCACATTTGGAAGGGTGAAAGTATTATTTAGATGAAAAAATGATATTCAAATATAAAATGCTTATAATCAAATCGAGCGGCTCAACGAGACAAATCCAACGAGCACAAGACCACCGAATTCTGACATCATTAAGACCTTCAAATGTCTAGTGAACGGTTCATGATCAAGGGATCTAACATTGGTCATCCATCCAAACCACTCCTCATTTACCCTTGATTTTCCTCTTATTTATGGGCCATGCCACTTTAGAAAATCTATAAATAGACCCCGTCCATCTAAATGAGGGGGGTTGGGGCTAGAGATTCGAGAGAGCTCCGAAGCCTCAAGAGCTACAGCACCGCCGACCGTCGTCGGACTTCTACTCGGCTAATGATCACCGCCAATCTTAAGCCCAACTGTCGTCGCACTATACCTCCCGGCTGATAACCACCATCGGACTTCAGCTCGACCATGGTCAGACCACCGCCCTGCCGCCGACCGCCGTCAGGCTTCCACTTGGCTACCGACCACCGTCAGACTTTAGCCCAATCGTCCTCAGACCACTGCTTGACCACAAACTACCGCCAAACTTCCACCCGGCTGCTGACCGCCGCGGGACTTGTGTCTGACCTCAGTAGATCCACCACCTGGCCGCCGACCATCGCCGGACTTCATCTAGAACACCATTGGACCACCTCCCGAATGCCGACCACCACTGGACTGTGACGCCCCAGGCATCCATAGTGAAAGGATTCGTCTGACATTCTGATCGAACTCCATTCTAGTTGCCTTGCTCGGACCTGAAATTATCAACCACATATAATGAGCTTACAAAGCCCAGCAGGTCACCAAAGCCTACAACTGAAATCAAAGCACGGCGATGCTATCAATATGCAGATCAATCAAATCAAGTTAATCAATGGTCAATGAGTCTATGCAAATGCGGAAATCCATAGTCAATGAAACCAGTCAATGCAGCGGCAGGCAAATCGATCATTTCAATTCAATTAATCAATATCCGTCAATCAAATCAATACGGTCAAATCAATGAAATCAGTCGAGAAAAGCAATACGGAACAATGAATCTATACGACAGTCAATACGGTACAAAAACAGTAGGCAGTAGTACGATGTCCATGTTCATGCTATCAATATAGTATCTATATCTATCAATGTCCATATCAATGCTCAGTAG
>NW_021319853.1:549183-568351 GCF_001605985.2 Dendrobium catenatum | reverse complement strand
GTGCACAACTCGATCAAAATACAAAATCTTCGAAAACAGAAATAGGGTTCGGAGTCCTTACAGCGAGACAAACAAATCTTCTAACAGCGTCGTCGGACGAAAAGCGCTCCGTGGCCTCTAAAACCAAGCTTCCTTCTTCTCTTCCTTCTCTTTCTCTCTCTTGCCTTTTCTCTCTCTCCAAAATGAATCCAAAATATCTAAAATCCGATATTTATTAACACTGATCGTCCTGGACGATCCAAATTTCGTCCTGGTACGATGGGTTCTCTGGACAAATTTCGTACAGACGAAATCCAAATTCGTCCCGGGCGACTTGCTCTCTGGACAGATTTCGTACAGACGGATCGTCCCGACTGCTCCAGGTTCGTACAGACGAAAATGGCAGATTTCCTCACAAATTTCTTCATTTCGTCCAGTACTAAATCCAGTTCGTACAGACGAACTGCACTAAAAAATCAGCTTTTTAAGGGTTTTACATGGACTTCCACCCAGCTGCCGACCGTTGCTCAACTTTTGCTCGAACTTTTGCTAGACCACCACTGGTTTCAGAGTTCTGCCAAATCCACCTAATGCTAGAGTTCTATCAGACCATCACCTAACGCCAGAGTTCTACTATACCACCATCTAACACAAGAGTTCGGCCAGACCACTGCTTGATGTTGCACTTCCGGTGGATCACTGCCTGACGTACATCAGACTTCCGATGGATCACTACATGACACCAGACTTCCGTTAGTACCATCGCCTGACCCAAACTTTTACTAGACCACCACCCGACGCAGGAGTTCCGCCAAACTACTGTCAAACCACTGACTGAGACTTGAACTTTCACCGAACCATAGACAAAAGTTGAAGTTCCATTAGACCACCGAATAATGCCCGGACTTCCTCTGGACCATCGCCTTATGACGACTACGATCTTTCTAATCTATCTCCTGCTAACTTTGGTCCTTCTGGCCTTCGTTACTATGGTCCTTCTAACCTCTGTTGCAAGATAACAATCTTTCTGACCCCTATCTCATGCTAATATTGGTCCTTTAGGCCTCCATCGCCTACTATGATCATTTCGACCTCCATCAAAAGATGATGGTCTTTCTGACCCATATCACCTATCGATTATGATCTTTTTGACCTCCATCACCTACTACAAACCTTCTGACATCCATCACTATTAACGATATTTCCAGCCCCTATCTTTTACCGACTATGGTCCTTTTGACCTCTGTCGCCTACTATAGTCCTTCCGACCTTCATCGTCAGAAAATGATCTTTCTGACCCCTGTCTTCTGCCAATTATGATCCTTCCTACCTTCATCACTACTATTTCTCTTCCAATCTCTATCACTAGACAAAAGTCTTTTTTTACCACTGTTTACCGCCGACTATGATCCTTCCTGAAAGTACGAGATGCGCCAAGAGGGGGGGGGGGTGAATTGGATATTTAAAAACTTCTTTAATGAAAAAAAATATCTTTTTATAAATTAATGCAGAAGTGAATTACATTCACAATTAAAAGATAAATTATCATTTCACCAACGCAGTTAATTGCAACAAAAATAAATGCAGATATAAAGTGTGAAAATAATAAGGAAAGAACACACCAGATTTATAGTCGTTCGATCAAATCTTGACCTACATCCACTCTCTGAAAGCACCCTCTAAGTATTGCACTAAATTTTTAGTGACTCTCCTTTAGCCCCCATAGTTAGGCGAAGAAGTCCTTACAAAATCACTTCCACCTTTCCCGATGCAGTAGAGGAGCCCAGTCTTTGCCACCAAAGAGATCTTCTTCTTCCCAAAATTTTACTCAAGATAAATCTTGAATCCGATGGTACAAAGGTACAAGCTTTCCGGAGTAATCGTGTGAAATCCCCTCCACACTCCCTTGAAATCCGCTCTAAGGATCTTCTCCCTCTCTCCCTTTCAAGTTCTCTTTTTAAGTTTTCTCTAGAAAAATAAAGCTTCAATGGCTGCCAAAAACTCTTATAAAGTCTTATGAGAAAGCTTAAATAGAGGGCTTAAAAAAATCCTAAAAAATGAGTTCAGTAGTCAAAGATCCTACAGTATGATCTCAGGATCGTCCAATACGATGTACATAATTTGACCTATTAATTCTATACGATTAGCAGTTAGTAATGTATAAATAATTCAATTTGTTTGTTCGTACTATACAATGTCCAATTAGTACTATACGAACAGTTCATCCAGAATGAAGCATGAGACAACCAAAATCATCTTTATTGATCGTATTGTATGATCCAATTTGTACAATATGTTCAAAATATCAAAATTAAGATGATTCGATTGACTAATCACAGGATTAAATTAGATAATATTTTAAATATCGTACAGTATGATCAGGTTTATACATTTCGATTAGAACAACTTCTTAAATTCAAAATTTTGCCTAATTTAATGGATATCAGGCTTTATAATTAAAACAGATCGTCCAGTATGATGTGGTGTTCGTATTATATGATTAGTTATATTTTAAAAGTATTTTTTTAGTAAAATAAAATATTTTAATTAATTTTGTTACACTGGATCGTACAATACGATCCATATCGTATAATATGATATATAGAAAAATTAAAATATTTAAATCATTTTTGCTCCCTCTATGTGTATAAACGGTCACCAAGCTAACATACATTATTATAAGATTTGAATCAAGAAATTAAAAATAAATAAATAAAAATTACATACTCATTTAACATAACCTATTATATCGAATCTTGAGCATTGAATCTTCAAATAATGGTGCATGGTGTACTTGGATTATTAGTCAACACACAAATAAATATGCACTATAAATACTAGAAGAAATAAATAGACAATCAATATTATTTATTATAATAAAAATCATAAATTCGAAAGCTCGAGTTATATCACTTTCGACCTTCCTCACCGAATAATAAACTTTCTAACCACCGCCTCTCACTAACTATAGTCCTTTTGACCTCCCTCGCTAGACAATGGTCCTTCTGACCACCATCACCAGACGACGATCTTTTCGACCTCCCTCGCTCATCGACTATGGTTTTACCAACTAAATAAAAATTCTAATACTAATTCTTCAAATTCCCACCATATAATATGATGTACATTTTCTATATCAACCCATGCCCTTCCCAAGGAAGGGCCTTGATTGTAATAGACTGTACGTAAATATTAGTGGATTCATTCAAACAGGGCCAAGCCCCATAATTTTCTCCCTTTTTAGGAGTTTCTACATAAAAACTCTAGTGTCTCTTACAAACACTACACACTCCTTTTTATCAGCTCGTGTGTTGGATCTTCATACAAAGCTAAGATATTAAATTTATATTTCTCTACTATCTTGAATATTCTAGGATGCAATAGTTTGGCGTGATCTTTAAGGACATGATCCCTAACTAGGGGGTAATTTTTGCTCCAACCTAAAAAGATCATTCATGTCAATTTCCTTATATCAGCTTTTACTGCATAATTAATGTATCAATTTCATAGGAATCTGATGTGAACTGGGGCGTAACCTTGATTCTAACTATGGTCAAGAAGATTCCTCCAAGGCTTTAAAAATTAAGATGATATTTAATGAAACTCCCAGCAAATACAATGTTGCTTTTAATAAATTTTAAGCCTCATAAAATTCATAAATGAACTTTTACTCCTTAGAAAAGGTCTTAATCTTGATCATAAAAAGATAGTAATAGTCTTAAGATAGATAAATCTTCACATTAAATTCAGGATACACATGGCATTTTCCCTCTCCCAATCAAAGCAAAATTGATCATAGGGGAGTTGATTTAACCACTTTCACATAAGTTAACATCATCGAGTAGTGTTATGACATACAAACTCAGATAGGTCATACATCTTTGATGGATTCTCTTGATTTCTTTCAAACAAGTTATACTCATCGAGTAGTTCTCTAACATACTATCTCGAATATGTAACACATTCTTTGTGGATTCTCTCATCCTCTTTCATATAAGTTAATGTCATTGAGTAGTACTGTGATATATAACCTAGGATAGGTTATATAAAATTGATGGATTCTCTTGACCTCTTCCATATAAGTTAATGTTATCGAGTAGTGCTCAAATATACAACCTTATATAGGTTAGACATTTTTGGTTGATTCTCTCAACCTCTTTTATATATGTTAACATCATCGAGCAGTGCTCTGATATAAAACTTATAATAGGTCATACATCCTTGGTGGATTCTCTCGACCTCTTCCATAAAAATTAACATCATCGAGCAGTGCTCTAATATATAATCTTGGATAGGACATATATCCTTGGTGGATTCTATCGACCTCTTCTATACAGGTTAACATCATCGAGTAGTACTCTAACATATAATCTCAAATAGGTCATACATACTTTGTGGATTCTCTTAACTTCTTCTATATAGATTAACATCATTGAGTAGTGTTGTCATAACCCAACCCGACCAAGACAGGTCCTATCATGTTGAGCCGTGACAGGTGAACCCCAGGATCTAATTTTAAAATTATTTTCGTGACTTTATTCCCATATTCATATACATAATACAAAATTATAGAGCCGCTAAACATCCAATTACTGAAAAACTCATACACAAAATTATCCTTTTATTCATCAAATTAATCATATACATTACAATATATGGCTTCAGGCAGAAATACCTAACTGAAGATTAAACTAGTCATTACTGTACAAAAATCAAAATAAAAAAAATACCTAAGACTTCAGATCAGATCTTGAATCGCTAGTCCACAATCTCGTTCTCTTTACAAGATCCTGAAAATCATGGGTAAAAACCATAATGAGCTAATAGGTCAACAAGTCACAGAAGCCAATCTAAATTCTCAAATATCCTTTTCATTTCAAACATTTTATAACATATTCAAAAGCAGTTTAAAATAATTAAAATAATTTGCTAAACTGACATAACAGAACATATGCATTATATATATATATATATATCTTACAAAATAGATGAATCAGATATCAAAATAGAATAGATAAATCAGATATCATAACAGAACAAATAAATAAACTGAAATTCAAATAATAGAATTATTTAGATCACATTTCAGAGTTATTCAAATTTTCCATGACACAAATAGAATCTTACAGGATTCTTCCCCTTATACCTCCCTTATGAATTTTCCTGACAGATAAAATCTCAAAGGATTCTGGCCCCTTATAACTCACAGCAGATATCATTCAATAACATGTGCACATTTATCATCAAATTATAACATTTATTAAATAATTCAGCTTGTATATATCAAAATATCATTAGATTGTATAACAATAGACAACAGAAAATTCAACGAGGTAAAAATGCACAGTTTTAGAAAATCACCAAATTATGAGAGATCGAATGTGTAAAATAATATTTCAAAACTTTTCTTGTACTATTACACTATTTTTCAACATCTTGATAATTTTCTATTCAATAAAAGCCCTTCAGATTTTAAAATATCACGTGAAAATTTTTCAAAAAATATTCAAAATGTACATAATTATCATCTCTATGACATATAAAAAGTTACTCGGTAAAAGTTCTACCGGTGCAAAGTTATCCCCATTTTTCGCTAACGGATATAGAATTTTAATCAAAAATTTAATTAAAACCTTCACATTTGAAAATTGAAAAAGGCATAATGTGCCTTACCTGGAGTAGATCAACTTTCTCAACTGAGCCGACGGACGAAAATGAACTAAAGTCGCCCAAAATGCGGCTTCTTTCTCTTTCTCCTTCTCTTCTTCTCTCCTTCTCTTTCTCTCTTTTTAAAATGATTAAACGATCCTTTAAATAAAGAAAAGATATTTTCAATCATACGAGATGAAATTTTTTGTTTGTCTCGGGATGATCGGCTATGTACTGCGTTCAAACCACATCAGTATAGATGATAATTTATTTTCGTCCTAGGATGATCTCCTCTGTGCACAATTCTTATGGATGATATTTATCATTCATCATGGGACGATCGGCTCTACTTTGCACTTGTTCCATTTGTACAGACGAATGCTACAGAACTTTTAAATTTAAGTGTTTCACAATCTATCCACCTTAAGAAAAATATCGTCCTCGATATTTTTAATTCCAAAGTAAACTGAGTCAGAATAGACATAGATATAACTACCTCATGTTAGATTCTTTGTCCCAAGTAGCCTCTCTGGCTGACCTAAGCTTCCACTAAATCTTAACCATAGGAATTTGCTTACATCTTAACTTCCTTACATTATGTACCAAAATCTTTTTTGTTCTTCTCTATACTATAGATTTGCTTGAACCTCTACATCACCAGTAGATATTCTCTTCCCAGAATCAAATATTCATTTACTCAAAGATGATACATGAAACACATTATGTACATCAGACATATGTGATCAAGTAATAATACTATGTAAGTAGAATTATCAATTTTTTAATGACCTCAAAATGTCCAATATACCTTGGACTGAGCTTACTTATTCTCCCAAATCTACTAACACCTTTCATAGGACTAACCTTGACATACACAAGATCACCAACCTGAAATTTAACCAATATGTGCTTCTGATTATAATACTTCTGTTGTCTATCTTGTGCAGACTTCAATCTTTTTTTGATCAAATTGATCTTTGTAACAGTATCATCCACAAAGGTTGAACCATCACTTGTCTATCTCCTACCTTCGTCAAAGTTAAAGGAGTCCTATATCTTCTGCCATATAGAGCTTAGTAAGGAGCCATGCTTATGCTGGACTGATAACTATTATTATATCCAAACTCTATTAATGGGATATGATCTTCCCAACTGCCTCCAAAATCTAAAACACATAATCTCAGAAGATCTTCTAATATTTGAATAGTCCTTTCAGACTGTCCATCAGTCTGCGAATGAAAAGTCATACTGAAATACAACTTTGTACGTAGTCCTTGCTGAATACCTCTCCATAGGCTGGAGGTAAACCTGCCATCTCGATCAGATATGATCACTTTTTGCACACCGTGTAACATGATAATATCTTTAATGTAAATTTGTGCCAACTTATCCACCGAATCTGTCTGTCTAATCGAAAGGAAATGAGCAAATTTTATCAGTTGATTAATAACAACTTAAATAGCATCATGCCCTTGCCTTGATCTGGGAAAACTCATAGCAAAATTCATTATCACCTCTTTCCATTTCCACTCAAGAATAGGAAATGGTTGCAAAAGACCTCCCGATCGTTGATGTTCTACCTTCACCAGTTGATATGCTTCACATTTTAAAACAAACTCTGCTATGTCCTTCTTCAATCCAGGCCACCAAAACATACTTTTTATATCTCCATACATCTTACTATTCCCTGGATGAATGGTATAACCTGAATAATAAGCCTCATGTAGAATCTCTTATCTCAGATTTCTAAAAATAGGGACCCAAAGTCTATCCCTATAGAATATGATACCAAAATTAGAAATTCATAGTTCAGGTTTCTTACCAGATCTGATCTGATCAATCAGCTTCAAATATCCAGCATCTAACTTTTTAGCTTCATGAATCTTCTCTTCTAAAGAGGGTTGAATGATCATCTGAGTCACTATACCAGAATTCCAATTATTAGAAGAAATCACTTTCAAATGCAATCTTTTCATATCTCTTATCAAATACTCATCCGAGGTGAGTTGCACACATGATAATTTAGAAGACTTCCTGCTCAAAGCATCTGCCACCACATTAGCCTTATCAGGCTGATACTAAATAGTTAAATCATTATCCTTGATCAAATCAAACCTTCTTCTTTGCCTAATATTCAAATCCTTTTGAGGAGTATGTACTTCAAACTCTGATAATTCATGAAAATCTCACACCTAAGATCATATAAGTAATGACACAAAATCTTCAAAGTAAATACAATAACAGCCAATTCTAAATCATGCGTCGGGTAGTTCTTTTTATGTGGCTTCAACTATTTTGAAGCGTAAGTTATTACTCTCCTATGTTGCATCAAAATGCATCCCAAGCCCTTTAGTGAAGCATCACTGAATACTTAAAATCCTTCCGTACCAGAAAGAAGAGCCAAAACTGGAGCAGAAGTCAGACAATCCTTCAATTTCTAAAAACTAGCCTCATATTCTGGTGTCTAAATAAAAGCTACTAACTTCTGAGTCAGTCTCATCAAAGGTATCGAAATCTGAGAAAATCCTTTCATAAACTTCTAATAATATCCAGCCATACCCAAGAAACTATGTATCTCAAACACCGTAATAGACCTCAGCCAATTAGTGAATGTTTGAATTTTCTGGGGATCAACAGAAATACCATTACTGCTTACCACATGACCTAGAAGGAAATACTCTTTAGCCAGAAGTCACATTTGGAGAATTTTGCATACAACTGATGCTGCATCAGAGTATTCAATATGCTTCTTAAATGTCTTGCATGATCTTCCTCAGAAGTGAAATATATCAAAATATCATCTATAAAGATGATTGCAAACTAATCTAGATAGTCTTTGAATACTCTATTAATCAAATCTATAAAAATAGCTGGTGTATTAGTCACCACAAATGGCATGACCAAAAACACATAGTGTCTATACCGAGTACTGAAAGCTATTTTCATCACATCAGCTTCTCTTATCTTTACTTGATAATAATCGGATCATAAATCAATATTTGAGAATACAAAAGATCCAGTAAGTTAATCAAATAAATCATCGATCTGTGGCAATGGATACTTATTCTTGATTGTGACTTTGTTCAAGTCTCTGTAGTTAACACACATAAGCATTATACCATCCTTTTCTTTACAAATAGAATATGTGCTCCCCAGGGCAAAATACTAGGACGTACGAATCCTCTATCAACCAACTCTTGGAGTTAAACCTTCAACTCAGCAAGCTCCTTTGGTGTCACCCTATATGGAGCTTTAGATATTGAGGTCGTACCTAGAAATATATCAATACAGAATTCCACATCTCTATCCAGAGGTAAACTGACTAACTCCTCAGAAAATACATCTGGAAAATCTTGCACTATCGGGATATTAGAAATAGAACCCACATCTATATTTATATCCCGAACTGAGGTCAAAAATATCACACAACCCTTCTTCCACAACCTATTTGCTTCCATCATAGAGATTAGGCAGGATAAAACACATCTCACTCCTTGGAATACACAACTTTCATTACCAACAAATAACGTAACCCACTTCTTCAAGCAATCAATTTGAGCCCCATACAGACTCAACCAATTCATACCCAAAATAATATCATATGAAAAAATGGGTAATAAAATTAAACAAGATTTTCACTTCTTACCAGAAATCTCAATCTTATATAAACAAAATTTTTTATCTATCATATTATCTCTAGTCAGCAAAATAACAAAAAGAACCAAGTAATGTAACTGAGGCCAGTTGTAACGTATTGAAGCAATTTTAAAAAATAAATAAATGACTAGCTCCAAAATCAAATAAAATATGACATGGATGCTAAAAAATATAAATTATACCTATCATTACGTCTGGAGCATCCCGGGCCTCTTGTTGAGTCAAATTGTACGCACGTGGCTGAATTAGAGCTGGAGCTACATAGCTACTATGCTCCCTCTGATTATCGCCAGGTGGTCTCCTTGCCATCTAACCCGAACCAATAATTCTTACAGATGATCCTACAGAAATAGTATGGGGAGGAACTGCCCTTGGCCTCTCTACTGGACTGACAAAACACTCTGATCTGGACTCAGATCATCGGTTAAATCCTTCTTGCGGATACTCTGCTATCCGATATCCTGTTTTACCACATATGAAACACTATCCAGTCATTCTGACCAAAATGTCGCCGGCCACATCTCTGGCACACAGGTGCCCCACTAATAAACCTAGAACTAACTACACTGCCATTACCAGAAACTGCTGTAGATACCGTCTGTCCACCTCTCTTAAAATCTCCAGATATAAATTTACTTTTTTTTCCTATAAAAATCACTACCAGATGTCTCCCCACTGAACCTCTTCATACTAGCAGTCCATCACTGCTGAGTAGCCATCAGATCATTCTCTATTAATCAGGCACTCTCCATGAGCTCAAAGAAATCAAAAATATGAAATGATACCAGAGGTTTGCTCAGACTATATCATAGTCCTCTTAGAAATCTATAACACTTCTCAGCATAAGTACTAATCAAGTGTTGAGCATATCTTTCCAAACAAGTAACTCTGTCTCGTACTGCATAACTGTCTTATTTCTTTGAATCAACCTCAAAAAAGTTTCTTTTATTTGTTGTCTTGTATAAGGGGGTGCAAACCAAGCTCTAAATACTTCAGAAAATTCTTTCCAAGAAATTAAAGAGTTCAACTTCCCCTGAAATTTCTCCTCCTGCTGGCCCATCCACCAATGCTTTGCTTCACCATCCAACAAAAAAATTGCTAATGGTACCTTTCTATTAGGAGGACATTGCATGCCATCAAATATCTTTTCTAGTCTCCTCAACCAATCCTCTATTGCCATGGGCTTAACAACGCCCTCAAATCTTGGAGGCTTCAATTTGAGAAATATTTGTAGATGTCTATCTACATCTTCAGATCTAAAAATAGAAACTCTATTCTGCGTCTCACTCATCATTTGAGCTATTAATGTAGCAAACTGAGAAACTGTATCTGAACCAACCATTGGAGCAAAACTAAGTACAGGAGTTGCATGACTACACTCTACCCATCAGTCATATCTCGGTATGGTAGATCCATAATCACATAGAATGTGCACTATACACATGCACATAAAATGAAGATAAAGATTATTCCGACAAACTCGAAACTACCCCTCCAGACTTACAGATCAATTCCTATAGCTCTGTCTTACAATCTAATTCCAAAACTATCACTATGATACTACTTTAAAGGCTTGTAACAACCCAACCCGACCAGGATAGGTCCTATCGCGTTGAGCCATGACAGGCGAACCCTATAATCTAGTTTCAGAATTATTATTATGACTTTCTTACCATATTCATATATATAATATAGAATCACAAAGCCACTAAACATCTAATTACTGAAAAATTCATCCACAAAATTATCCTGTCATTTATCAAATTAATCATATACATTACAGTACATAGCTTCATATAGAAATACATAACAGAAGAATAAACTAGCCATGGCCATACAAAAATTAAAATAACAAAATACCTAAGACTTCAGATCAGATCCTGAATCGCTAGTCCACAATCTCTTTTCCTTTACCAGATCCTGAAAATCATGGGTAAAAACTACAGTGAGCTAACAAATCAACAAGTCACATAAGCCACTATAAATTCTCAAATATCCTTTTTCATTTTAAACATTTTACAAAAGATTCAAAAGTAGTTTTAAATAGTTAAAATAATTTGCTGAACTGACATAACAGAACATATGCATTAGATATCTTACAAAACAGATGAATCAAATATCAGAACATAATAGATAAATTAGATATTAGAATAGAACAGATAAATAAACTAAAATTCAAATCACAGTATTATTTAGATCACATTTTAGAGTTATTCAAATTTTTTCTGACATAGACAGAATCTCAAAGGAATCTGGCCCCTTATGCCTCCATTCTGAATTTTCTTAACATATACAAAATCTCAAAGGATTCTGGTCCCTTATGCCTCCCTTTGTGCTTACAGTACCAGAACATATCAGATATATAAAATTATTCAGATCATAGTTCATTTCTCGGATCCAGACATAATTTCAAAGGATTATGGCCCCTTATGCCTCCCTTTATCCCCTGACATAGATATAATCTCAAAAGATTCTAGCACCCTATAACTCACAGCAGATATCATTCAATCACATGTGCACATATATTATCAAATTATAACATTTACATAACAATTCAGATTGTATCAAAATATCATTATATTGCATAACAGTAGACAACAGAAAATTCAACGAGAAAAAATGCACAGTTTTAAAAAATCACCAAATTACCAGAGAATGTGTAATACAACATTTCAAAACTTTTCTTATACTATTGCACCATTTTCAATATCCTGATAATTTTCTATTCAATAAAAATCCTTTAGATTTAGAAATACCCGATGAAAAGTTTCTAGAAAATATTCAAAATGTGCGGAATTGTCATCTTTATGACATATAAAAAGTTACGCAGTAAAAGTTCTTCTGGTGCAAAATTATCCCCATGCATTTTTTGCTAACAGATACAGAAATTTAATCAAAAAATTTGTCAAAACCTTCGCATTTGAAAATTGAGAAAGCCATAATGTACATTACCTGGAGTAGATTAACTTTCTCAACTGAGTTGACGGACGAAAATGAACTGAAGTCACCCAAAATGCGGCTTCTTTCTCTTTCTCTCTCCTACTCTTTCTCTCTCATCAAAATGATTAAACGATCCTTTAAATAAAGAAAGGATATTTTTGATCGTACGAGAAAAAATTTTTGTTCGTCCTGGGACTATAGGGTATGTATTGCATTCAAACCACATTTGTACATACGATAATTGATTTTCGTCCTGGGATGATCTCCTCTGTACGCAATTTGTACGGACGATATTTATCATTCATCCTGGGACAATCGGCTCTGCTTTGTACTTATTCCATTCGTACAGACGAATGCTACCGAACTTTCAAACTTAAGGGTTTCACAAGTGCTTTGATATACAACCTCGGATCGGTCATACATCATTGGTGGATTCTAAACTTCAAAACGATCAAATATCCTTTGTGGATTTAAGTGACATCTTCTCTACTGCACATTGATGTATTTCTTATGACTTGCTTTTCAAAGAAAAGTTATAATCTAATCATCATCAGGCCTCCACTAAGTTAATAGTATTGGTATGTTGCTAGACTACTGATAAGGTACACTACTTCAACCCCTTCCATCAAGGATGCCTGATGTCCGCACGCGTCAGTGTGGATGCATACTACTTCCAAAAAATAATGTTAAAATCTCAGATATATTTTTGTACTATACTAGATTCAACATCCAAAAATAATGGGTAACTGATATGTCATCAAAAATTACTTTGGTCGAGCACAAATCTCGAGGCATATTCAAGTTGAAAATTTTCAAAATTAAATTTGGATTAATCTGAATTCCAATTTTAGCAAACTTATAGTCAAACTGAACATCTCAAAGAGATGAACCTAACAAAACCAAAATTGGTTAAACCCAAGCCCAAATGGGTCCAAATCGATGGCCTAGACTCCATTAAGAAGGGGCAAAGTATTATTTGAATGACAAAATTATATTCAAATATAACATGCTTATAGTTAAATCGAGCGAATCGGTGAGACAATTCTAATGACATAAGATCATAGAATTTTGACATCATTAAGATCTTTAATTGTCTAACAAATGATCCATGATCAAGGGATCCAATATCGACCGTCCATCCAAACCACTCCCTATATAACCTTGATCTTCCTCTTATTTACGGGCCATGCCACTCTATAAAATCCATAAATAGACCCCCACTCTTGATATGAGGGGGGCTGCTGCTAGAGATGAGAGAGAGCTCTGAAGCCTCAAGATCTCCAGCACTGCCGACAATCGTCAGCCTTCCACCAGGCCAACGACTGACGCTAGACTTTAGCCTAACCAATATCGGACTATCGATTGAAGCCCAAACTTTTATCAAACCACTGACATAAGTTGAAATTTTAGCAGACCATCGAATAATGCCCTAACTTCTACCATACCATCACCTTATGTCTATGGTCATTTTGATCCCTATCTCCTATCGAGTTTGGTCATTATAACCTTCATCGCCTAATACAGTCCTTTAAACCTCCATCAAAAGATAACGGTCATTCTGACCCCTATCTCCTACCGACTTTAGTCCTTCCGACCTCTGTCACCTACTATGGTCCTTCCAACCACCATTGCAAGATGACAGTATTTTTGACCCCTGTCTCCTACCGATTATGATTCTTTTAATCTCCATCGCCTACTACGATCCTTCCGACCACCATTACCAGATAATAATCTTTTTTACCTATATCTCCTATCGATTATGATCCTTTCATCCTTTGTCACATACTATGGTCCTTCCAACCTCCTTTACTAGACAACAGTCTTTCTGACCTCTGTCTCCTTCCATTTACAATCCTTATGACCTTTATCACCTACTAATGTCCTTCCAACCTCCATCGCCAGACAATAGTCTTTTTGACCACTTTCTCCCGCTAACTATGACCCTTTCGACCTCCCTCACCAAATAATATTCTTTCTAATCACTATATCTCACTGACTACGATCCTTCAGACCTCCCTCACTTGATAATGGTCCTTCTGACCATCATCACCAAACTACTATCTTTATGACCTTCATCACTCACTGACTATGGTTCAGCCAACTAAACAAATATTTCAATACTAATTCTTCTAATTCCCACAATATAATATGATATATATAAGGAAGGGCCTCATTTGTAATCGATTGTAAATAATAGCGGGTTCATTCAAATTGAGCCATGCCACGTGGTTTTTCCCCCTTTTTAGGGGTTTTCACATAAAAATTATGGTGTCTCTTATAAATGTTACACCCTCTTTTTATCTACTTGTGTGTTGGATCTTCGTACAAAACTAAGACATTAAATTTTATATTTCTCTACTACCGTGAATATTCCAGGATGCAACAATACTTAAAAAGTTAAAAACACATAATTTTTAATTGTTATTACCTCATGCATATGATTATTGAATTGATGAATTGTATAGAATTTTGACACACTATTGGTCGTTGATTCATACAAATCGATCATGTTGGGATCTAAAAACCTTTTTCATGCAACATCCATTAAGAAAAAATAAATGGCAAAATAATTATTAGGTGTTATTTTTGGAGGCTTAAGGGTGTGTCCTATGGGATTGATATTTGCCATATATTAGGGATTGAGTATGTGTGGATTGAGGTTGATGCTATCCTTTTAATTCAAATCCTTAATAATGTGATGCCTAACAACCCTCAAAACTTTTATATTATTAGGAAAATTAAACAAGCCCTATCTTCCCTTACTTATTTTATTACTCATATTTATCAGGAAGCCAATTCTTGTGAGGATTGGTTGGCCAAGTTTGGATGCCATCTTGATATTTTTCAGGAGTTTAATGTTATGGAGTTACCCTCTCATTGTGAAAGGTTTGATTAATCTGGCCAATGTTGGGTTGCCTTACATTCATAATATTTAATGGTTTTGGTTCTTGTGGTTTTATGGTTTGGTTGGTTCTCTGCTCTCTATTTCTATGTTTCGGACTCTGTGTGGGTGTCGTGTGTGGTGATTTGATGCATGTCGGGTTCTCTGGATTGCAGTGTGGTCTCATCCTTAACCGTTGATATGGTGTTTGGCATATTTTTTTTATTTGGCTAGTAGGTGTTATCATCTGGAAGGGTATAGAGTCTTAATATTGGGGTATTTAGTATTCTTGTTTATCTGGCCTAGTGATTGGAGTCATTTGTTGGGTGGAGGTAACATCTGGAGTTGGTTTATTTATCTTTTTTTTTTGTCTTCTTTAGGCTTATTATTTATGTGCCTATGGGTGTTTTTGTTTTCCAGTCCTATGCCTCTTTATAATTGGTTTGCTCCTCTCCACTGGAATGTAATACAATATTTTTTTTGGTATTGGGATTGTTGTTTTGTGGAGCGGATGTAATTTGCTGGAGTTTAGTTTCTCTCTATTAACCCGTCGTTTGTTTCCGGTTTTAGATGGGCAATGTATTTTTTTGTGACCAGGTTATTCAGGTTGGAGGCTGTTTGCTATATCTACAATAGCAATGAGTGTTTACCTGATAATTATTTTGCTGGTTTTTCTAGTTATGCCAATCATAACAGTTTATATTGTTTAATTTCTCTATGTTATTGCTTTACTCTATGCTTTTTACCATCTTTTGTGGTAGCTTATTCCTTGGGTACGTGTGTTGGTTTAATGTTGATGGGTGCTTGCTCGACTTTTTTTTCATAAAGATTGTGTTGATTGAGTTATATTGGATCTTTCTTTTTTGGGCGCTAGCTTTTTGCCGCCTAGGTTTCCCCTAAGGACTTTGTAATTTTCATTTTTATTAACGCATAGGCTCCGCCATCACTACAGGAAATTTAGGCATTACCGGCGGTTTTTTCCACCAGTTAATGATAGATTTCCGGCGATTTCATAAAAAATCGGTGTTTTAAAAACTGTCGGAATAAACCGCATAGCTAGGAAACGATTTCTGGCGGTCCATTACCGACGATTATACATACCGGCAGTTTTCCGACGGCCTAGACAGCTGGTAATTTCTAGCGGTCATAGCGCTTGTGACCGTAGGTTAATTACCGACGGTTTACCGGCCATCCGGCCGTCAAAACCGCCGATATTAGCGGCAGCTAAACCGCTGGGTCACCGCCGCTAATTAAACCGACGCCATAGCTCGCGGTTACTATACCGCCGCTAATTTTGGCGGCGGTTTATTAATCACCGCTGGTTAAATCGCTGGTTAATACCGGCGGTCTAACCGCTGGCTAAACCACTGGTATTACCGGCGGCGATAGGACCGCCGGTAATAGCCTCCGATAATACTTGAATTTTTTGTAGTGCATAGGTTCCCCCCCTAAAAATAAGTGATCATATGATTTATAAACGAGAGGTACTTAGAACTTTAGCCTATTTTTCTTTTAAATGTAATAATTTAGCATCATCTTTATTCAAAAGGTATATGATGTTAACACTAAACCTCAATAACAATGCATTTTATCAGAATTTATTTTTTATAGCGCTCAATTCTACTTTTACTTTCACCATAGAAAGAATTTTTTATCACACTATTATGATAATATGTCAAGCTTAACAAGAATAATAACAGATTTAATAATTATACGAAATGTCTAGTCACAAAATAAATTAGTAAATAAAACATTAATCATGTGTATTGGTGACTGCCATGGTAAATCCTTTTTAGTTTAATGTAGAGAACCGGTTTCAATATATGGGATTAATTGGTCTATTTCCTGTATGTTAAAAGAATCTCCGGTCTTGAAAAAAGATGAAGCGCAGAGATTTATGCTAAGAATACCCCAAGGGAGTATATTGAATCAGATGAGATGAAGTGCAAAAATATTTTAAAATGAGCTTCTGGATGTGGCACAATAATATAGATTCTTCTAACATGTAGGAAATAGACCAATTGATCCCACATCATTAGAAAAAATATTTTTAAGATTGCATAGTCAACTTCAACAATTAAATATAAAAGAAATTTCATGTTGAACACAATATCCAAGACCAACCTAGACCACCACAACTGCATCAAAATAATGACAGATATAATACCATAAAGTACAGGTAATTGATGCAGTGCACGTTTAGCTACGGTGTGCTGAGGAACACCAACAAGTCAGACAATCTAAAACTCCTTCTGCTAGACGGCATTGGCACGAAAACGTCACTTCTGGTAAGAGTAGTAATCATGGAATTAAGCCAACAACCTCAGGGGAATCGTCTGTCAAGGTTCCCTCCCCGAATCAAGTAGCCAATGATCCCCGGGCACCATTTAAATCTAAACCCATGGTTAAGGAGAATCCATACGCCAAACCGTCTACACTTAAATGTTTTCGATGCTTCCAGCCCGGTCATAAATCGAATGAATGCCCGCAGCGACAACAAGTCCACATAGCTGAAGGAGATGAAGGAATAGACCAAGAAGTGGATGAGGCGAATCAGGATTGCGATTCTGAGGATGTGCCAGCTGATGAGGGAGAAGCCCTTGTATGCGTACTTGAGAGGCTGCTACTAGCACCTCGACAATCCGCGAATCTACAACGCCATTCTATTTTCAAAACCCGCTGCACTATAGGTGGCAAGGTGTGTGACCTTTTGATCGACAATGGATGCACGGAGAATGTGATTTCAAGGGCTGTCGTTCAAAGTTTGCAGTTAAAAACTGTTAAGAATGCACATCCTTATAAGATCAGCTGGGTCAAACGGGGAGTTGAGATTTTGGTCTCCGAATCATGTCAAGTGACATTTTCGATAGGGAAACAGTATGTGTGCGAAGTTTTGTGTGATGTCCTTGATATGGATGTCTGCCATTTAATTTTAGGTAGACCATGGCAATTCGATGTTGGCGCCATCTACGACTGCCGAGCTAATGTATATTCATTTGTGTGGAATGGACGACGCCTCCGGCTACTACCCACAGCTAATGAAACAAAGTCTAAACTCCAACAACCTCAAAAGCAGACATCGGTACAGATACTCTCAGGGGCAGGACTTTTACATTGCTGGAAAGAGCCAGCACCCTTATACGCTCTGTTAATGGCTGAACAGAGCCAAAGTTCAATACCGCACACGTTGCACCCAGACATCCTGCATCTTCTGCACCAATACCGGGATATTACTCCTGATCACCTACCCGAAGAACTGCCACCACTTCGGAATATTCAGCATCAAATTGAATTGGTACCCGGTGCAGTTTTGCCAAACATGCCACATTACAGACTCAACCCCAAAGAACAACTCATTTTACAAGAATTGATAGATGATTTACTAAAGCGCCAATTTATACAGACTAGTCTGAGCCCATGCGCTGTCCCGGCGCTGTTAGTACCTAAAAAGGATGGAAGCTGGCGAATGTGTGTCGACAGTCGCTCCATCAACAAAATTACAGTCAAATACCGTTTTCCGGTTCCCCGCATTGATGAATTACTAGACAGGCTTACGGGATCTACTATTTTTTCAAAACTGGATTTGCGTAGTGGATACCACCAAATCCGAATCCGCCCCGGGGATGAGTGGAAGACTGCGTTTAAAACGCCACAAGGATTGTATGAGTGGAAGGTGATGCCCTTTGGGCTGTGCAACGCACCTTCCACCTTTATGAGAATGATGAATGAGGTTCTAAAGCCATATCTGGGAAAATTCTGTATTGTCTATTTTGACGACATACTGGTTTACAGTACTAGCATTAACGACCATGTGAAGCATTTGCAGGCGTTGTTTGATGTACTCAGGCAACACAAATTGTTCCTCAACCTCCCGAAATGCGAGATGGCAGTTCCAAAGGTGCACTTCCTGGGATTTGTTATTGATGCTCACGGTATTCACATGGACCCTCAGAAGATAAGTGCTGTCCGTGACTGGCCGCCCCCTACCTCATTCTTTGAAGTCAGGAGTTTCCATGGGATGGCGAACTTCTACAGAAAATTCATTCGAAATTTTAGTATTTT
>NW_021319853.1:531265-547478 GCF_001605985.2 Dendrobium catenatum | reverse complement strand
TCTGCCTTTCATCTTCAGGCATTCTCCTATATAAACCTTCTTCTAAAGAGGTAATTCTAAAAATTGAAAAAAAAAACTGCAAAGCAAAGTAGTGGAATGTAGTAACTAAAAAAAAGAAAGTTGGAAGTGGCTGTCAGAAACCGTTGGGGAGAGTAGTCGGTGTTCCTCAGCACACCGTAGCTAAACGTGCACTGCATCAGTAATCTTTCCATTGAAATTTCTCAAATCCAACCACAAGCACCATCATAAGTATCTTCTTTAAAGGAACCGTCCAGATGAGATCACAAGCATTAGTAGCATATTTGAGTGAGTCATTTTAAGCGAATAAGAAGGCAGAGAAAAAAAGTTCCGGTCAATAAATTTCCGGAGGTTATAATGATTAGAGGTGTTAATTTCAAGTAGTAGGTTAGGTTCGGGTCAAATTCAGAACTGATCCGATACTATTCGGGTTCGGTTCAGCCTGAGCCTGATCCGTTTTTTCAAACGAGTCGATTTTTCAGACCCGAACATTACGGGTTTGGGTCAACCAAACCCGACCCGCTTGTTCAGTTATTTCGATTTCCCGCAAACGACGCTACAGCAAGCGACAGCGCTGCAGCCGGAGCAGCCACAGCGGCAGTTGTGCCGGCGACGCTACAGCAAGCGACGCGCGGACTCGACTCGATGGCTTGATGCGACGCGACGTGGGCAGGCGAACCGTGGGGCTGCCGGGGCAACTGGCCGGGGCAGGCGGGCATACTCGGGTAGGGCTTGTCAGAGCGGGCAAACGGGTTGTCAGGTCATTCCGGGTCCCAGGTCAACCCGAACCCAACCTGGTTTTGCAAACGGGTCGATTTTCCGGACCCAATTTCGGGTCGGGTCAACTCAAACCCGAAATTTTCGGATCAGGTTTTCGGGTCGGGTCCAATATTGACACCCGTAATAATGATCATAAACAGTTTTTAAATTAATTCCAAATAAACGGAAAAAATTTAGAGCTTGAATTCTAAGGAACCCAGTAATATTAACAGTTAAGAGACTTGCCAAATAGATCCTTTTTTTTTTCCGAATAATTTCTAAGCTGAAACAAATGAACGGCAGATTCGCCTCAGTAAAATAACAACGCTAAGAAGAAGCTAAGGCAAAAAAATTAATAAATAGAAACAAATAATTAGAAAAATAAATAAATCTGGAAGCATCTTATCACTAATCAAATAACCTTCAACTTAGAAAAGATATAAAGGATTAATAATACTTTAGCAGAGAAGTTTGCAGAAAGGAAAGGAAGATAATTGACCAGTAACATCCCCAAAATATCTAATAGAAAATATGGTCAAAACTTATTCTCCAAATAATCAAATTAAACAGAAATGATAGCACGTAAAGAGACGTACGTATAAGAACGATGAAGAAATATGAAAAGGAAGCAGTTTATTAAAAAAATTATCATTCCAACAGACCTAATTAATCCCACAAAAAGGAAGTCAGGTTAAACAATTGAAATAAGTTAAGCCAAAGTGAACCCAACGAGCTAGGTTATGTCTGACATGACCGCTTCTACATCTCTTTCATTTTCCTACACGAAATCTACTTTTTAATGGGGTTCCAACTGCTATTTTTCTGAGGATGTTTTGGTTAAGTTGACTGATAGGGGTGGATCCCCATTGAGTTGAGGAACTTTTATTTTATCCAGCAAATCTACGCTTCTCTACGTTCGGTTTAGGCAAAAAAGTGCCTATACCGAGTTTTTTGTACAACTCTGTACCCGGTACTCTGTGCAGGCGCTTTTTTTTCCTAAACCGAACGTAGAGGAGCGTACGTTCACTGGATGTAATAAAAGTTCTTGAGTTGAGGGGGGGCAAATGCCCCCCCTTAAATTTTTTTTTTTAAATTTTAGAGGGATATTTTGGAATATTTTGGGTATTTTGGGTATTTTGCCCCCTCTCAAAAATTTTGTTTGCCCTCATTTAATCAATCCTAAGCATCTTTGCCCATTCCCCACAAAAAAAATTTTTTTTGCCCACCCTGAAAAAAGAAGCTGGATCCGCCCCTGTAATGACTGATCCTTTTGAATTTACATTGGTAGGAAAGTTTCCTATGCGTCGGCCAATACTGATGATATCCGTCAGATTTTTGTTAACCTTAATCGTTCTGGTACGTTCTTTGTTTGCCTTTTCGATTCAAAACATATTGTCATTAAATAACTTGCTAATGACTTGGATTATCGTAGAGTCTTTGAAGGAAGAGCGCTTACTATATTAATAATTATCAAATCTGTGTTCTGATGTACGTGGTCTTGATCCTATTTCCTAATCTTAGGTTGCATCTTTTCAATCCCCAAGTATATTACATGCCCTTAATCAAACATATATTCCAAAGGAAAAAAGCCTAACACTTATTTTCCGCATAACGTGGAAGAGAGAGAAATGGTGAGATTTTGAATTTTGAAGTTCGTCTGTTGCATTTTTTCTGCTTAATGGCAGAGGTTGGTCGTCGGCTTCCTCTCGCCGGAGATGATGATTCAAAGATTAAAGTCAGAACCTTCACTGGAAGACTTTGGTATTCAAACACCAAAGAAATGCTACCATGGCATTGGAATCATTCAAGGTGCTAATGTAGGTTTTTCAAAAAATTCAAATTTTCTGTTGAATTTGAATTCTTCTGAGTTTCCGAGTCTTTCAAAAGGCAAAGAGAAATTAACTTCGAGTCATTAATCAAAACTTTGATGGAAGAAAAAGCATGACATTCATTAATGATTCTGAATCTTCTTCCTCCAAATCTATTCATTTTGAAGAATCATCTTCCTGCATGAATAATTCTATTTCTATAAATTTAGTTTTACATCAAGATTTTCATTCATAAGCTACAAATGAAGAAAAATCTCTAATAGTTGAAGAAAAAAATTCTTTTTCAGATATTGAAATAAATGATGGTGATAAGATTAATGATGTTAAAGTTGTGAATCAGAGTTCTGATGCCTCTTTCAAGAAATCTGGAGAGTTATAAATTTTTAATGTTTTGGGTCCAAAATGCTCCCTTTATTTTAAAAATTTACATCACAACAATCCGAAGGGTATATGGTCCAAGGAATATTATAGTAAATGCCTAAGATACCCAAATAGTTTTCATCAAAATTTTGGTCCAATTTGACCACCGGATTGTGAGAAAATTGCAAAAAAAAAAAAGGAATTTCAAACAACTAGAATATCTCACAAACAAATGATCAAAACATTTCAGTTTTAATTTTAATTAATATTATATTAAATTATCTTTCCAACGAGACCAAAAACATTTAATTTGGTAAAATAAATTAATTTACTGTGAATTTTGAACATTTTGGCTATTAATTGAATTATTTAATTCCATTATTGAATTAAAACAACAAATCAACTGAGAGAGCAATTGGTAGCGCACGGTGGCTCAAAATTGCGTAGATAGGTGTCGATATCACGATGCAACATGCGACGTGATTTTGTTTCATAATTATCCATGTCAGTGACATATTAGAGCCATTGATTCAACCACGGCTGATTCGAACAACTCTAATTATGCCATACCAACTTTTTGTGGTTTCAGAATGACACAGATTCAAATCCACGGGAAGATGAGCATGGTCCAACTAATTATGGGCCATCCGACCTATAAAGAAGGAAAATCGGATGATTGAGATCAATCTAGACAGTTTTAGTTCAAACTGAACTAGAAAATTAAAATTCTTATAACTTTTAAAATGCTCCCCCAAATTTAATGAAATTGGAAACATAAGCTCATGAGAACATGAACTTCCTTTGCCGGGAGTTTTGAGGTTCCATGTAAAGAAAAGTTTGAGTAGTTTCAAATTTAAATTTAAACTTAAAATGAGAATAACTTACAATCCAAGTGTTGGATTTTTTAGATCTTGGGCTCCATTTGCTCCTAGTGAAATCATTTACAAGTTTTCTGAAGACCCTAGAAGCTTTTGATTAATGTATTTGAAGTTGATGAAAAGAACTATCTTTTTCTAACTAGAATGCTCTCTTCTCACTAAAATAGTGATTCGAGGATTGGAAATGATGGGGAGAAGCTTGGAAAGGCCTTAGATGTGGCTGGAGAAGATAGGGAAGGGTTTTTCTTAGAGAGGGGGCTACTGGAGATGGAGTTTGAATATGAAATGAGCTTGAATAATCCCTTAGGCATAGTTTCTCCCTACCTTAAGCCCTTAATTTTGATCGAATTGACTGGATTGAGTTGGGAGGAGCTTGGATACATGCCAAGTTAACCCTAAGCTGCTTAAAGCTAGGAAATAGGGTTGGTTTTTGAGTGTGACTTCCCTTGTTCCGTGGGGAGAGGGACCACACCCTTTTCCCTCATTTGGCTAAACTCAAGCATATCTTGGTTTAATGGGCTAGTTTAGGGCCTCTTAGAAGAGGAAATTAACTACTTTCTAGTATGTTTGAACAAGATTTAGATGGGAGAATAGGATTGCCAAGGTGGCAGGGTGATGTGGCCATGATTTGACTTTTTCCCATGAGTTTAAAGGGGCTTGTTGAGTTGTTGACCTATTGAATAATCAATGATGATTTGGATAGGCATTGAGAGGGTCAAGGGAGCTGTATGAAAATATCCTAAGGTCACTCTAATACTATTTTTATGATCTACTTATAGCTCAAATAAAAAGTGCATGCTATTAAAATTAACCACTACAATTTTAAGTAGCAAATTCTATATATAAGGTACTTGTAACCAATGATATTTTAAAACTAATGTTTGTAATATTTAGATCATTCCTAATGTTTTGGTGAATTAGTGTTATAACTCCTCATACCTGTCGAGTTTGTTGGAGTGTTTATCTAAGATTTCTCACAACTATAGTGCAAATATATCCTTAAGATTCCAAATTTGTAACCACCATATGTCTACGTATGACAAAGTTAAGTTTTAAATCTCCTAATTGTTCTTCTACTCCTTTGTCGAGGCTTTAATTAGATCTCACTATATTTTATGTTCATGCAAGGCCTAAACATAAACTAAATTAAGCATGAAGTATTTAAAAATTATATTGAGTAAATCATTAAATTATAAATCTAATCTAGAGTAAGCATGGTATCTAAAGTATCATAAGCCTATAAAAAAGATTTAGCTAGATAGAAAAATTAAATTAAATAAAACTCACTTTATTGCTATGTAAAAAGTAAAAGTACAAGAGAAAAATAAGAATAAATATCACCAGGAAATCCTTTACAAAATGATTATACACTCAGTGCACTTCTTCCCCTCTTCTCTATTGACACTTGTAAGAGTACTATAAAATAAATATATGACTAGCCCTATCTAGTAGCAACAACCCTGTCCAATAGAAGTAGTCCATTATAGTAGTAGTAGCCCCTACTTATAGCAACAACCCATTACCTAATAAATTAGCTTTCAATTTATAATTTTAATTAATAATTGAATTGGCACCATTGTGCTGAGTTGGACAGTTCTACTATGTTATAAAAGTGATTTTTTGGATTGTCATTCTTCACATATGTTTGGTAGTTCAACCATTAGTAACTTTCAACCATTGTGGTGCTATCGTTATTTGTCATTGTGGTGCTTAGCCTGATGCTTCAATGCTTTGATCACTATGATTTTACCACTGCAGTTCTACCATCTATGCTCACACACCAAGGATCTGCTTAGTGTTGTTGCACTCTGTATATGGCATCGTGATACTCCTTTAATTATGAGTACTTTTTTTTCTTTCCTAAACAAAAAGAGAATTAAATTGCATTTATTTTAAATTAAGTAAAATTTAGATAATACATTTTTTCTTAGCAAACACTAAAATCTATCCATGTAGCCGACCCCATGTAGTGGGATAAAGGCTTGATGTTGTTGTTGTTGTTGTAAACACTAAAATCTATCTAACCCTTACTCAACTTAAAATTAAACTCCACTTAAAATATCCTTAGTCTTTTAGGCATTAGAAAGATAGTCCCCCATCCACTAATTTGATCACATCATGGATCTATGCCCACACCCCCCACTGCCACATCAAGTTCATGTACATATAATCTAATTATAAATTAAATTTTAGAAAAAATTTCTCTAGAAGTTGACCCTAATAGCTAATAATTCTACATGGTTTACTTGTATTTAGATTTATTTCACTAAAAATTAAATCAATCGGTCAATTTAATATTATGGTGTAATCTTTTTAAAGTAAATATTCATTCATTAATCTATTTTATTTACATATACATTTATTAAAAATTACTTCTACTATGACAATGATATTTTATATTTGTTGAGTTTACCTCTTAAATGTACTTTGTTGTGTTATAGAAATAGTTTTATATTTCTCATAATATACTGGTCATTATTTCAAATTTGGACTAGAGTCTTATGATTTTGATGATAACAAATATTATTAGATTCTTTATAATGCTATCTCGTGTTATTGTTGTTATTGCATTTATATTTTCTTGTGCACTAATATTCTAGGTCCATCGTACATTGTGCAAATTGATCAGCTTAAGACCGGATAAAATAAGATTAAGTGTCCTAAAGAGTCTATATTTTTACTTTTATTTATTTCTAAATTTCTTGAGTCTTATAATATATTTAGTGGATAATAAACTTGGTAATCGTGCACACACACACTCAAGGGAGTGAGATAATAAGATAATTAAGAGTATACTTTTTTGAACTAATTGTATTAGATAATAAATATCATACTATATGATTAGATATTCAAAAAACCATTAAAATGACTAATTGTGATAATTAAATCCATTTAAACAAATTATGATGTATGAAAAATATTATACATGATGATCAATTGATAGTAAGTTCTCAATCGCCAATCACAAATTAAGCAATGTTTTAAAAATTAAAATTTGTACTAATCATATAGCAAGATATGTATCATTTAGGATTATATAATTAAATCTATCATAAATTAATCATGTAATTAAGGAATAATTTTGGATTAGTTGATTCAGTTAGATTGTGTAGGATAATTTGAGCCAATCATTCTATACAACCCAATATCTACATGGGAAGATATTTAAATCATCTCCCATCATACGGGATGATAATCCAAGCCTTTTTATTAATTATACTAGATGATGCTTTATATTATACGGTACTGTTTGATCAATTAGCTAAACTGATCAAACAACACCTTACACTTTATTATAAACTAATAGGGTTATTTAAATTAATAGTACCTTACGATCTTGAATTGTATTGTATGATCAGTATCCCACATAATTTAATATTAGGGCTTTTATGAAGCCTTGTATTTGATCTCTCTCATTACAATTATTTTAAGTTTTTAGCTGCTGAGTGTTATAGAGAGAGAGAGCTTGGAGAAGAAATCTCATAGAGCTTTGGGAGGAAGAAAGAGAGAGCTTGTGTGTGAGATAGATGTAGTGTGAGGGGTTCAAAGAGGTTCTCCAAGAAATTTTCTTGCTTTATTTCACTAAGGTGTCTTTCTATGTTTCTTGGGTGGCTCTGGGAAGAAGTTCTTCAACTCAAAGATTGTTGTGATTCTCTGCCACCTCCAGAAGGTTGAGAAAGTAGGTTAAGGTCCTCTACTAACAATAGGAGGGTGAGAAAGGAGGTTTAAGTTCTCTTCCATCATCAAAAGGGTGAAAAAGGAGGTCTCGATTCTCTACCATCATTAGGAGGGTGAGAAAAAAATGTAAGGGTTCTATGCCATCACAAGGACAGAGAGAAAGGAGGTTAAGTTTATCTACCACACCAGGTTGGTGAAATGATTATGAGGGCTTCTCTGCCTAGCTGTTGGGGATAAAGGAGAGAGACTAAAGTTTAGTGCAATACTTGGAGAGGAGGACTCTATGGACTCTACGCAGGTCAATATTTGACTGAATAACTATACAATTTTTGGGGTGTTCTTTCTGGTCTTTAAATTCCCTATATCTTATTTTTTTACAATTTTGATTTGCTAGAGATTGCATTATGGATATTATATGGTTAAAAATATATCAATTTAATCTATTAATCAACATCATAATTAATTTTTTTTTTTTTTAATTTATGCTTCCTCATTTCATGATAAGTGTTGTTATTTTTAAGTTTTTAAAAATCCCCAAGTCAAAAACATTATTTTGTGTTATCTTTCTAGTAAGATTAAAAATAAAATTAATTGACACCCCCCCCCCACCCATCTTTATGTGCATAGGATAAGTTCACTAGGCTTTAAACAACCTAACATCAACATTCAATGAGATCAAAGTAGTTCTCAATAAAAGTACTTTTCAAAAATTAGAGAAAAATGATCGATGGTATATTTTGGAAAAAAAACACATAAAGGATTATCTTTAACTCGTCAACCTTGTTTACAAATACTATTTGATATTTTTTAGGAAAATTTAACATGTCTATATTTCTGCATCTAATTTTTTAAAATTTGGCATATGATTCCAATGATATCACTTCATCTAAATGAATGGAGTTAAAAATTGATATCCCGATTACTAAATGGAGACAAAGATAAGAGTTTACTTAGTTGAATGCAAAATATTGAATTATTTATTTTCAGTGCTTTAAAATCTCAAGGATATATAGATGTCTATAGTGCTATAGGAAAGGAAGTATGGGATATGATGTTGCTGATATGAGGGAACTAGTGAATTAAACAGTCTAGGTTAAATATTATACCTCTATAAATCTTTTGTATAAAACATAGCAATATCATATCTGAAGTATACTAGGTTCCTCAAATAGTGAACATCCTATATGCATTAGGTAGTGGACTTCACTACGAAAAACCCCATAATTACACTGCGGACAAAATCCGCAGAAAACATAGATATTCCGCGGAAATATACATTTCGGCGCACGTCGGGGGAAAATCCCTACGCCGGGTTTCTGGCCCGTCTGATAAATTATTTCGCGCAGCAAATTTGCATCGGAAATTTCCAGCAGTTTCGATGTACTACGCGCAAAAATGGATCATTTTTCGACGTTGAAAACGTCTTGAATCCTGCCGCCAATCCGCCGTAATAGCCGTCGCATATACCGCCATTACGCGGATAATGACGACAACATAAGTGTGGTAGAAACCTCACGAACTCGTTTGCGACACAAATGTACTGGCGGTACTTACCGGCAGGAACGTGCACCGGTATAAGCCGGTAATTTCCGACAGCACAAAGACGACGGTACATACAATACGATTCGTTGTATCGTCTTTCCGGCGAACTGCGGCAAAATCCGTCGGAAACCTGGAGCATTGACAAAAAAAAAATTCCTTCCCAGCAACAATCAAATTTCCACCCTACAAAACTATAAATTTTCTACAAACATATGTACAACATTGACAACATGTAAATACAATTAATGCCACAGTTTCACAACAGTTTATAACATTAAAAGAAACAGTTCATACTAACAATCAACTAAAACACAACATTAAAAGAGAACTGTTCAATAAACAGTCACAGAAATAATAAGTTCATATAACTAATTAACTACTCTGACTCCTGGACTTCTCTCTAGGTGGAGCTGACAATCTTTTCCACTTAGCTGTCCCTCATCTTGCGCATTTCATCCACAAATTGATTGTGTTTGCTGAATATGTTTGAACATGTGCTTGGCTGAGCTGAACCTGTGCTTGCAGCTGAGACTTGAACCTGTGCTTGCAAGCTAGCTGCCATAGCTTGTGATTTCCTATTGTTATAGCTCAGCTTGAAGGGCACTTATTGTTGAGGCTTGAAACTCATGCGAACTGGATGCAGTAGAGATGTCACTCCCTCGTATGCCTGAGCTTGGCAACCTAAGCCAATACTCTACCAGCTGCATTCCTCCACGACTTGCACCAGATGCGATCTCAGAATTACTCATAGAGAGCCGCCTGAATAGCCTACTGATGCGGCAAGAGTCTCTCGAGCCCGTGTTATAATCCCTCCTGTGAAAGTATAATAATAAAATATAATATAGTTAAACTAAAATTTAGAGAAATATTAAACATATATAAAATATACTTACATAGGTTTTTTGATCTCTCATCAATACTGTTGATCCATTCTTGTGCTTATGAGTAGGCACTATGCAATTCAACAAGGAGTTGGTTCTCACCAAGCTCGCTTCTATTTGAATTAAGAGAATTTTATTAATATAATTAAAAGACAATTTTAAAAATATTTAAAATATCATTAACCAACGACGCCTGTGCTCAGTATGTGGAAAGCAGAGCCGCTGTATGAAGTTGAACTTCCAAACCCACCAACATTAGAACTCTGTTCGTCGATTTTGATCCTCTTCCTCTTACTCTTCTGCCCCAAGCTGCAATTAACTCAGCCCATATTACCTCTCCATCCACAGTGGTTGCTTCCCAGACTTTCTTAATATCAGTCAACATCGTCGCGCATCCAGTAGACCACGGCGTTCTCAAAATTCTTATATATCCTCATTGGTGTTTGGGCAGCCAACAAAAATCTTTCCTGGCAATCAAATAAGTAATGAATATAATATATAGATTATTAGCTTAAGTAAGAAAGGAAAACAATTACATAACATTTAAAACCCAAAATAACTCAAACTCTCTGAACCACAATCTCCGGGACTTCTTTCGGGATTTTCTTCATTCCAAGAATATAAGGAGCGTCAAACTCTGTCCGTATGATGTTCCGATTTTTTTTGTATCATTTGTTTTGATGGGTAGAACTACAAAAATAAAGTTATTAAAACAAATATAAAATAAAATAAAAATATTTGTTATTTTCTAAAAATGAAAAGAATGTGACTTACGTGCACTCAGTGTATAAACATTCTACCATTTGTATCCTGCTTCTACTCAGCTGCCGTAGTCGGTCCTGCTGTCGAAGTCCGCTCTGTCGAAGGTCAGCTGCTGTCGAGGTCCAGCGCTTCGAAGGACCGAGCTGTAGCGGGCTGTGGGTGGGGATAGTATGGGTGGAGCATATGGTGAATAGATAAGTAGGAGGCACCAGCATACGATGGGGTGTAGATATGGGTAGAAAGGTACTCTGCCGCAGGATATCTGAATAGGAATCGGGTCTGGAGTAAACTGTGGGTAACCCTTCTATGAGTGGGTAAAGCTGTGATCATGCTTGAGTCTGTGTATGAGGAAGAGGCTGTATGTTGCTGAGGCTGTGTAGCAGGCTGAGCCGAGGTTCCTGCAGTACCAATATGGCCTAGGTGTCTAGCTGTATCTGAATCTTCTGATGTGCCTGTTAAAAATTTTTTATCAATCCTCTATAGGCTCCTCACCTGAACATCTGCACATAAATAAAAAAAATATATAAATTGAGTTTAAGAAATAAATTAATCAAAAATTAATGCGCTGAGTAGCTAAAAAAAATGCAGTCAAAGTAAAAGCAGGGAGTAAAAAAAAATATAGTGGCAGTAGCTAAAAAAAAATGCAGTAAAGTAAAACTCAGAGAGTAAAAATAAAATGCGTGCAGTAGCTAAAAAAAATTATTAGTTACCTTATGTTGTTAACTCATCATTTGTTGATTCACTTGCATAGGATGCATACCTCCCTTACTTCAGAATTTCGATTATTACTTTTCTCTATGGTTAAATCTACCTCCTCTAACTGCAGACTCGCTCTCATTAATTTCTGATTTGTCATCTACATTGATTGAGAGATTTTAAATTAGACAGTAAACTTTCTTGATGTGCTGATGGTATTGAGGTGGTTTTCTCAATACTCCCCTTGGTTTGTCTTCATAACTACCAGTCAATCTTTCTTTTCCTCGTTTCCGCTTGGATAGTTAGCATAATAACTTGAGTTGCACTAACTAGCAATGATGGAAAGGATAAACTTTGCTATCTCCTAGCCCGCTTTAACTTTGTATATCCAGAATTGGATGAACTTTCGTGCCTCTATTTGGTACTAGATCTCAAATCATTCACATTGAAGAGATACCACAGTGTTGCCTCTGACCGAATATAACTTAATATTTCTTGTAATACCCCTAGTATTCAAATCATCTCTGTATGGTGTTCCCTCTTATACATACGCCTGAATTTCTGTCTTCTTTCCTTCACACAATTTTTTGTCTGGAATTATACCATGATGACCTCAATATTCTGATAAAATTTACTAATCTATTTGATCCAAGCTAACTCAATAACCTTGAATACTGCGAACATATCTTCAGTGTGTACTTCAAATTGTACAAGATGTTTATTAATTAATAATTAACTCATAAGTTAAGAATATTATTCAAACATCCGTATTTTAAACCAAGCGAGTAAATTCTTTTGCCACTGTCTTCTGGACTTCTCCTTCTTCTGATTGTACTAAGACATCAAGAACCTCCTAGAAATTTTTGTCTTGATTTAGAAAAGTCTAAAAGAAAATAAAAAATATAAAACAACTTAACTCATCTTACTCGAGATATGGCTCACTTCATCACAAGTTAGCAGATGTACAATGTGATAATACCATCTCATCATAAGTCAAATAGCGCACAGTACTAGCGCTAAAGGTTCCGCATTCGCGAATACAGATAATTAGAAGATTTATCAACTTTTGAGGTGGTGAAACTTTCATCTGAATTGAGATATTGTTTCAAAATAATACGAGCAAAACTATTGTCTTGTATGGTAAATTTGCTATCAGAATAGAGCCATGCGGTCGTGATTTGTCTTTAGCGGTATTGCTTAAGTTTGATAAATAGTCTCTCAAAGGATACAATCACCTATACTAGAACGGGTCACCACCATAGCCTCATATGATAAATAATCAGGTAGATGTTCAAGAGTCAAAAAAGCCTGGAGGAAAATATTTTCAAGTTGACGACAAATGAATAAATTTTGCTGCTCCATAACAAATCAAATTATCCATATTTAAATTTAGAAGAGCATAAATCTTTGAGAAACACTTAACTCATCAGGGCTTTAAATGATCTGGAAAGATAACTAAACAGAGTGATTAGTAGACATTGCATGAGATTGTACAATCATGGACTTTTCAATCCGAATAATCCTGATTATCACACACCGTGCTTAGATTGGAAGAAAATATCCATCAGTCTCGAGCAGTCGTTCACCCATTCACAAAATTGCTCGTTTTTGCTCTAAACGTTTAATGCGAAGTGGAGCTTTGGGTCTGAGAAATTTCCCGGCTCAACCATCCTTCAATTTCAAGCTTTCCTCTACAAATTCTTTAGTCATCCTTACTTTTAATTATCTTATTGATTTCTTTGCTGTCCATAACTGTATAGAAAATATTATCTAAAAACATTTTCTCTATATGCATAAATCCAATTATGTCTATCAAGTTGTTCTCCATATCGACAAGACAAAAATACTTTTCTTGGTCCAAATTATGATTGACACAATTCTGGCAATCTGATCTCAGCTATGTTGAGATTCCATTATGGTGGGCAAGTAACTCTTACTCTTTAAAAATTTCTTCATACTGAATTTGGAGGAGGTGAACATCACACATTTATTTTAGTAAACGTTCTTTTATTTCGCTGAAGGATGACTTTGGGAAAACACCATTGATGACAATCAACCAAGTGTTCTTCCTACATACTTTAAAGTGAATGATTTTGTATTCATTCCATACAATATGGACAATGGCTAACTTGCCTGAGTGTTCCACCTGAGGCAACCTAATGCAGAAAGTCACGCAATTGTCCAAAGAATCTGCTCTAGGGTAAAATTCTGTTTGGTGGAGATATCCATATTGTACTTATGCCTCTGTTCCATAATAACTTAAAATTCAACCAGAAGGTTGTAAGAATAATGCAATTCCTCTTCAATTTTTGGATTATGTGGCCCGAGATTATAAGATGCATAGAAACATAATAAGGTAGTAAGTCATACTAACTCTGGAGGAAGATGTAAGGATGAGTATCAAGACGGCAATGAGTACAGTGTAGCCGACGACTGAATGGAGTAAAACATATGCAATAACCTAATCTGACATTTCTTGTTCTCTGCGCGAATTGGGATGTGTAACGATCAAAGTTTCCAAGCCTCTGCATTCTGATGGATTGTATAACACCTTCTTTGTAATTGTGTCATTATGCCATCTCATATGTGCAGCGAGATCTCATTGGAATTGCATTAGCAGTTTAGTCTCGGAATTATTGAAAGTAGAACTCCTCTCAGGCACATCCATTTTCTTCTTCTATTCTAGATTCTTGGGTTTAATCTTGGTGCATTTGCAAATGAGGCATACATTTTTGCATATTTCTTTAAAGTATAACAGCATTCATTATACAACAATTTCTTATGTATGTCAAACCAAGTTTAGACACTAACTTCTTATGTCCGTATAGATCGTAAGAATTAATTATCTGTCGATTGGTTTTCCTTAAGCACGCTCAATGAATTATCAAAACATTCACGAGGCAATGTTTATATCACGCTTGATGCTTAACATTTCACGCAACAGATAATTCTGAGTGAGTCGTGCACCCTTTCCAGATGGTTGCTGGGCACATGCATAAATCATAAAAGTTTTAATGCTTTCGTATTCGGAACATCTCTGATTTTTCGTGCAGTTTTGAATTCCAGTTCATCATAACTTAATTCCTCAAATACGATGTGTGAGTGTGTGTTTTCATCCTTAGCAAAATTACACATGTGTATAGGACCCAGATTGATAATCAAATTATGGCATGACTCACCATGAGAAGTCCAATACCAATACAGTAGCATGAATCATCTGCGATACAGATCAACAAGTTCTTATCATCTGGTTCTAGTGCACTAGATTTTGTTTTAGAATGAGGCATCGAAACTTTCCTTCTGATATAAACTGCAGCGTTTTGCCTTGCCTGAATCGAAAGATATCACTCTTGATGAATTCATCTTGTTAATTTCTCCGGCCTTGAGATAATCGATTACATCCAACTTCTTATGATTTTAATATCCTAAACCTATATAATAAGAGTAAAAAATTAATGATTGTAATTATATATATCTATTATGATCACAGATATTATTAAACGTGTACACTTAAAATGAAATTCGCTCAAGTCCACAATCCCTCACTAGGTCTACTAACCACTAAAGCACAAAAAAATATGGAGTAATGCTTGATCTCAACATCCAACTTACCTTCAAACTCCCTCTCATAGTCTTATCAATCAAGACGAATATCATTCAACAAAAAGCATGCACCAAGGTACATCCTCTAGCAAATGTCTAGTGCTAAAAAACCATGACTAAAGCACAAAAAGATATGGAACTAATGTGATTTCATAATCAAGTTTACCTTCAAAATCCTCTCTATCCTTATCCACAGGACATATCATCAACAACAAGATCACCAAAACGTACATCCTCTAGCAAATGTCTTGTGATAACAAAATGACTATAGCAACACTATATGCGACTTAACGGCTAATCCTATATGTGTAATCCAACCGAAAAGAGCAAAAAAATTGAAAACTAAAACCTTCGGTTTCTCTCCATGGGCGCACTAGGAAGGAGAGGCGGCGCCGACTGGGAAGGAGGCTCGGGCGAAAGTCCGGTGACCGTCGACGACGATGTGACCGTCGACGACGTAAGCCGGTGACCGTCCGACGTCTAACCACGGCGAGCGACGAACGCGGAGCGCGATGGACGAACAGTCGAGTGAAGAATGAAGGAAGAATGACGGACCAGAGGGTTCGGGTTCGCGAAAATACGGCTTTTATCCGGACTATCTACCAGGTAATGAACTAGTGACGTCGGTAATAATTTCGATGTTAATTTAGATATTTTGTTGTCTATTAAATCGCGATATGTCCGTTGAATAACCCGTTGCAGCCCGTACAGCCGGTAATGGTTCCGCGTTAGTGCGCGGAAATGGTTCAGGCATCACCTATACGTCGGATTTGCCGGCGGAACTTGCGTCAGGTGAATTTACGAGATATTTGCGCCAGAAAGGTTTACGCAACATTTACGTCGTGCAAATCCGCCGTACTGCGCTGTTTTATTACCGTCCAGAATTTCCCAGCCGGAAATCCGAACGTATTCGCGTTGTTTTCCCGTTAGTGTTTCTAATGCTGAAAGTATACAAGATTTTATATTGCCTACCTAGTGCTTTATGATGATTTAAGTCACTATAATTCTGAATCACAAATCTTGAATGTGTATTCGATTAATAACTTACTGGATTGCTTATTCCTTTGAGCAAGCTTGAGTCAAATTACTTGTAAGGGTACAGGAAAAAGGAGAAAATAAGCCTTGAAAGCTAATAAACTCAAAAAGTGATCATACTCTAAAGCCTTGAGGAGGATGGACGACATTGCTTTGATGGACCCATTAGTTC
>NW_021319853.1:496296-531165 GCF_001605985.2 Dendrobium catenatum | reverse complement strand
CCCCCCCTACTTTTATTGTGCATAGGGATAGTTCACTTAGGCTTCACATCCTACATTAGACATTCAAATTGTATCAAAGTAGTTCTCATAAATAGTATTTTTGAAAACTTGGAGAAAAATGATCGATGGTATATTTTAGAAATAAAAAACATTACAGAGGGTTATTCTTTAACTCGTCAACCTTTATTTGACAAAATATTATTTGATTTTTGGAAAATTTACATATCTATATTTCAGCAATCTATTTATTTTAGAATTTGGCATATGATTCAAATTAATTATTCACTTCCATCTTGAATAGTTAATGGAGTAAAAATTGATATCTCGATTAATAAATGGAGACAAGAGGATAGAGAGTTTGCTTAATTTAATGCAAAATATTTGAATTATTTTTTCTATGCTTTAAAATCTCAAGATTATATGAGAGTGTCTATATGTGCTATAGGAAAGGAAGTATGTGATAGATTGTGCATGACATATGAGGGAACTAGTGAAGTCAAACAGTCTAGGTTAAATATTCTACTGCATTGCTATGAACTATTTTGTATGAAATATAGCAATATCATATCTGAAATGTACACTAGGTTCACTCAAATAGTGACATCCCTATATGCATTAGGTAGTGGACTTTCTAATGTTGAAAAAGTTAACAAGATTTTATATTGCCTACCTAGTGCTTATGATGCTAAGGTCACTATAATTTTTGAATCAAAATACTTGAATGTGTATTCGATTAATAACTTATCGGGTTTGCTCATTTCCTTTGAGCAAGGCCTAAGAGTCAAAAGTTACTTGATACATGTGACAGGAAAAAGGAGAAGACAGCCTTGAAAGCTAATGACTCAAAAAAGTGATCATAACTCTACAACTGAGGAGGATGATGACATTGCTTTGATGACCCATTAGTTCTAAAGTATACTTAAATTGAAGTAAAATCATAATCAATAATAATGGAGCAAAGGTATGAATACTAGAAAATTTTAAGAGTCATCTAAGAAAATCTATTTTGAATGCAGCAAACAAGACCACATGCAAACTAACTGCCCCAACCTAAAAACTCACCCAATCAAGGAGAAGGATAAAGAGAATGAAAAGTTTAAAAAGGGGAAGCAACAGACAGAGAAAGCATGTTGGACTCACTATGTCACGACCCAACCAGACCGGAACGAATCCCTTCGCGTCGGGTCGCGGATTAATCTAGGATCTAGCTTTGAAATTTGCTTTCAAACTTTCTTCCAATAAACAGACATACAAAAAACATAGATCTGCTAAAACGTCAAAATATACAGAAATTCATCTAAAATTTTTTTCGTTCTTTCTTCAAAATAATCATGTAAAATACAGTGCATGACTTCAGAAAGAAAGAATAGAACAGAACATAAAAGCCATGACTGTACAAAGATCAAAAGTATAAAATACCTAATCTCAGATCAAACACTAGACGACTAGTCCAAGACCTTCCCTTTCCCAGAACCTGAAAACCACACAGATAACAAGAATGAGCTAATAGCTCAGCAAAACTACACCAGCCAATCAAAATCTCTAGAAACTCACATCCAAAATACATCAAAAAAGTAGCCGTACAGAATTCAGATAATCATACACATAAAATCATATAATCAGACAGAATATAGATACTTGATTAACAGAATATTCAAATCAGATTTCAAATTAGAATAATCTTTAAATCATAGAACAGACAGAATCGTATAAATCATAAAGCACATTGTTAAAACATATCAAATCACATATCATATCAGATTCTCGGACCCTGACAGAATCTCAACAAATTCTGCCCCTTATGCCTCCCTTCCCTGACATAGACAGAATCTCAACGAATTCTGACCCCTTATGCCTCCCTTCCATGACCCAGACAGAATCTCAATGGATTCTGGCCCCTTATGCCTCCCATGTGCTTACAGCACCAGAACATATCAGATATACATAATTATCAGATCAGAACTTATTTTTTAGATTTCAGATTCCCGGACCCTGACAGAATCTCAAAGGATTCTGGCCCATTATAACTCCCTTGATAGCATACAAACACATCAAATCATCAAATTCAGAAATCAGATTTCGTTAGAAAAATCGTCAGCGGCATAACGGAAGTATACGGAAATTCCACAGAATTTATAATTTCAGAAATTTACCAAATTACCACATATTGCAGAAAATATCATTTCAAGAATTTCATTGCACTGAAGCAAATATTTTCAACATCCAAATAATTTATATTTCGATAAAAACTCCACAGAATTCAAAATACCCGGTGAAAATCTTCTAGAAAATACTCAAAACGTACAAAAACATCATCTTAGAAACATACCAAAAGTTACACGGTAAAACATTCATCAGTACGAAATGAAACCAGATTTTCGCTAACGGAAACAAAATTCGGAACAGAAAAATCGTCAAAGTCCACATTTCTGAAAATTGAGAAAGGCGGAATGTGCCTTACCTCGAGTCGGTCAACTTTTCCAACTACGGCGACAGACGAAAACAAACCGAAGTCTCCCAAAATCCATTTTTCTTCCTTTTTTCCTTCAATTTTCTCTCTCCTCAGATTTTTTTCTCTTCAAAAAGATCTCAAACAGATATATACAAAATAGGATCGTACGAGACGATTCCTATTCGTCCCGGGATGATTTCTCCTATGGATAAAATTCGTTCAGACGAATTTGTTATCGTACCTGGACGACTTGCTCTTTGGAAAAATGTCATCCCGACGAACCTAAATTCGTCCTGGGACAAACCTCTCTTTCCCCAGGTTTTGAACTGATTGTTCTGAACGATCTCAACTTCGTCCGGACGAACCTGAAAGGAAAATCGGATTTCACAATCTCCCCACCTTCAGAACAATGTCGTCCTCGACATTCCCAAAGCAAAACTGAGTCAGAACAGACTCGGATATAACTATCTCATATCCGACTCCTCCCAAGTAGCCTCTCTTGTTGTTCTATATTTCCACTGAATCTTAACCATCAGAATCTATTTACTTCTTAACTTTCGCACATCATAAGCCAAAATCTTTTCACGCTCTTCCTTGTACTGCAGATTTTCCTGTATCTCCACATCATCAGCAGAAAGTTTCTTTCTAGAATCAAATATCCACTTTCTCAAAGAGGATACATGAAACACGTTATGTACATCATACATCTTATCAGACAATAACAACCTATAAGTAGAATTTCCAATCCTTTTGATGATTTCAAAAGGTCCAACATACCTTGGACTGAGCTTGCTCACTCTACCAAATCTACTGACGCCTTTCATCGGACTGACTTTGACATGCACAAAGTCATCAATTTGAAATTCTAAAAATATGTGCTTCTGATTGTAATACTTCTGTTGCATGTCTTATGCAGCTTTCAATATTTCCTTAATCAAATTAATTTTTATAACAGTTTCATCCACAAAGTTGAACCCATTTCTTGTCTATCTCCCACCTCAGTCAGAGTTAAAGGTGTTCTACACTTTCGACCATACAGAGTTTCATAAGTTGACATACCAATACTGGACTAATAACTGTTATTGTATGCAAATTCTATTAATGGGATGTGATCTTCCCAACTGCCTCCAAAATCCAAAACACATAACCTCAGAAGATCTTCCAGTACCTGAATAGTCCTCTCAAACTGTCCATCTGTCTGCTTATGAAAAGCAGTACTAAATGCAACTTCGTACCCAATCCTTGCTGAATACCTTTCCAAAGTATGGAAGTAAACCATCCATATCGATCAGATACAATCACTTTTGGCACACCGTGTAATCTGATAATTTCTTTAATATATATCTGAGCTAACATATCCACCGGATATGTTTATCTGATCGGGAGAAAATGTGCAGACTTCATCAATCGATTAATAATCACCCAAATAGCATCATGCCCTTGCCTTGATCGAGGAAAATCCATAGCAAAATTCATCATTACCTCCTCCCACTTCCACTAAGGGATAGGTAACGACTGCAAAAAAACTCCTGGTTGCTAATACTCTGCCTTCACTAACTGACAGGCTTCACATTTCAAAATAAATTATGCTATGTCCTTTTTCATTCCAAGCCACCAAAATAAGCTTTTCATATCTCTGTACATCTTACCACTTCCTGGATGAATAGTATAGCCTGAATGATGAGATTCATGCAGAATCTCTTTCCTCAGATCTCCAAACATAGGAACCCATAACCTATTCTTACAAAAAATGATACCAAAATTAGAAATTCATAGTTCAGGTTTCTTACCAGATTTGATCTGATCAATTAACTTCAAATATTCAGAGTCTGACTTCTGAGCTTCATGAATCTTCTCTTCCAAAGAAGACTGAATGTTCATTTGAGTCAACATACCCGAATCTGAACCAATAGAGGAAATCACCTCCAGTTGTAATCTTTCAATGTATCGTATCAGATACTTATCAGAAGTGAGCTGAACACATGATAGTACAGAGGATTTCTTGCTCAGAGCGTCTGCTACCACATTAGCCTTACCAGGATGATACTGAATCGTCAGATCATAGTCATTGATCAACTCAAGCCATCTTCTTTGCCTCAAATTCAGATCCTTCTGAGTGAATATATACTTCAAACTTTTATGATCAGTAAAGATCTCACACCTGACGCCATACAAGTAATGATGCCAAATCTTCAAAGTAAATATAATAGCAGTCAATTCCAAATCATGCGTCGGGTAATTCTTTTCATGTGGTTTCAACTATCTTGAGACATAAGCTATTACCTGACCATGCTGCATCAGAACACAATCCAAACCTTTCAGTGAAGCATCACTAAATACCTGAAATCCTTCCATACCAAATGGAAGTGCTAACACTGCAGCTGAAGTCAAACAATCCTTCAATCTCTAAAAGCTAGCTTCACACTCCGGTGTCCAGACAAAAGCTCCTGACTTCTGAGTCAGTCTCGTCAGAGGTGTAGAAATCTGAGAAAATCCCTTCACAAATTTTCTATAATATCCGGCCATACCCAAGAAACTACGTATCTCAAATACCGTAGTAGGCCTTGGCCAATTAGTAACTACCTAAATTTTCTGTGGATCAATAGAAATACCTTCACCGCTCACCACATGCCCTAGAAAAAAAATGCTCTTCAGCCAAAATTCGCACTTGGAGAATTTAGCATATAACTTATGTTATCTTAAAGTCTCCAATACCCTTCTTAAATGTCTGGCATGATCTTTCTCAGAAGCAGAATATACTAGAATATCATCTATAAAGATAATTACAACTGATCCATATACTCCTTGAACACTCTGTTCATCAGATCCATAAAAATAGCAGGTGCATTGGTTACCCCAAATGGCATAACCAAAAACTCGTAGTGCCCGTACCGAGTACTAAAAGCTGTCTTCATCACATCAACTTCCTTCACCTTCACCTGATAGTATCTTGATCTCAAATCAATCTTTGAGAACACAGAATATCCAGCAAGTTGATCAAACAAATCATCAATCCGTGGCAATAGATACTTATTCTTGATTGTAACTTTAATCAAATCTTTGTAATCAACACACATACGCATTGTCCCATCCTTCTTCTTTATAAACAGAACAGGTGCTCCCCAAGGTAAAACACTAGGATGAACAAATCCTCTATCCACCAACTCTACCAGATGATCCTTCGGGAATAGTACGGGGAGGAACTGTCATCGGCCTTCCTGCCAGTCTAACAAAACTATCAGATCTGGACTCAGATCATCGATCAAATCCAACTTGTGGACACTCTGCTATCCGATGTCCTGGCTGACCACATTTGAAACATTGACCAGTCATCCTATAACACTGGCCAAAATGTCATCGTCTACAAGTTTGGTACACAGGTGCCCCACTGACTGAACCAAAACTGGTCACATTGCCACTACCAGAAACTATAGTGGATCTCGATTGTCCACTCCTCTTGGAGTCTCTAGATACAAATCTCTTCTTTCCAGAAAAACCACTGCCAGATGTATCCCCACTGAATCTCTTCCTACTAGCAGTCCACTGCTGCTGAGTAGCCATCAGATCATTCTCTATCAGACAAGCTCTCTCCACAAGCTCAAAGAAATCAAAAATATGAAATGGCACCAGTGGTTGCCTCAAACTATCTAGTAGTCCCCTCAAAAATCTATAGCACTTTTTAGCAGAGGTACTTACTAACTGTGGAGCATATCTGGCTAAAGCCGTAAACTCTGCCTCGTACTGCATAACTGTCTTGCTCCCCTGAACCAACCTCAGAAAAGTCTCCTGCATTTGTTGCCTTGTAGAAGGGGGTACAAACCAAGATCAAAATACCCCAGAAAATTCTTCCTAAGAAATCAGAGAGTTCAGTTTACCTTGGAATTTCTCCTCCTTCTGGCCCATCCACCAGCGCTCTGCCTCGCCATCCAATAGAAAAACTGCTAACGGTACCTTCCTATCTGGAAGACATTGCATACCGTCAAATATCTTTTACAACCACCTCAACCAATCCTCTATGGCTCTGGGCTCAATAGTGTCCTCAAACCTCGGAGGCTTCAACCTCAGAAATATTTATAGATGTCTATCTATATTTTCAGATCGAACAGTAGATACTCTATTCTGAGTCTCTCTCATCATCTGAGCAACCAACGTAGCAAATTACGAAACTATGTCTGAACCAACCACTAGGGCAGAACTATTCAAGGGAGCTGTCTGAACCAATCGCTATCTACCCATCAATCATATCTGGGTCTGGCAGTTTCATAATCACACAGAATACAACTATGCACACAAAAACAACACAATAAAAATCCAGACAAACCATAACTGCCCTCGACAGACTTATAGATCAATTTCTATAGCTCTGTCTTATAATCGAAATTCCAAAACTATGCTCTGATTCCACTTAATTATTTGACATGACCCAACCCAATCGGAACGAATCCCTTCACGTCGGGTCACGACGGATTAATCTATGATCTAGCTTTAAAATTTGCTTTCAGACTTTCTTTCAATAAAAAGACATACATAAAACATAGAGCTGCTAAAATGTCCAAATATACATAAATTCATCTGAAATTTTCTTCTTTCTTTCTTCAAAATAATCATGTATAATACAATGCATGGCTACAGACAGAAAGAACATAACAGAATAGAAAAGCCATGACTGTACAAAGATTAAAATTACGAAATACCTAATCTCAGATCAAACACTGGACGGCTAGTCCAAGACTTCCTTCCCTTTACCAGAACCTGAAAACCACACATATAACAAGAATGAGCTAACAGCTCAGCAAAACTACACCAGCCAATCAAAATCTTCAGAAACTCACATCCAAAATACATCAGAAAAGTTGTCGTACATAATTTAGATAATCGTACATATAAAATCATATAATCAGACAGAATATAGATACTTGATTAACAGAATATTCAAATCAGATTTCAAATTAGAATTATCTTCAAATCATAGAACAGACAGAATCGTACAAATCATAAAGCAGATTATCAAAATAGATCAGATCACATATCAGATCAGATTCCCAGACCCTGACAGAATCTCAAAGGATTCTGGCCCCTTATAACTCCCTTGATAGCATACAAACACATCAAATCATCAAATTCAGAAATCAGATTTCGTCAGAAAAATTGTCAGCGGCATAACGGTAGTATACGGAAATTCTACAGAATTCACAATTTTAAAAATTTACCAAATTATCACAGATAGCAGAAAACATCATTTCAAGACTTTCATTGTACTGAAGTAAATATTTTCAACATCCAGATAATTCATATTTCGATAAAAAATCCATAAAATTCAAAATACCCGGTGAAAATCTTCCAGAAAATACTCAAAACGTGCAAAAACATCATCTCAGAAACATACCAAAAGTTACGCGACAAAACATTTTTTAGTACGAAATGAAACCAGATTTTTGCTAACGGAAACAAAATTCGGAACAGAAAAATCGTCAAAGTCCACATTTCTGAAAATTGAAAAAGGCGGAATGTGCCTTACCTCGAGTCGGTCAACTTTTCCAACTACGGCGACGGATGAAAACGGACCGAAGTCGCCCAAAATCCACTTTTCTTTCTTCTTTCCTTTGATTTTCTCTCTCCTCATATTTTTTTCTCTTCAAAAAGATCTCAAACAGATATATACAAAATAGGATCATACGGGACGATTCCTATTCGTCCCGGGACTATTTCTCCTATGGACAAAATTCGTTCAGACGAATTTGTTATCGTACCTAGACGACTTGCTCTCTGGACAAATTTCGTCCCGACGAACATAAATTCATCTTGGTACAAACCTCTCTTCCCCCAGGTTTTGAACTGATCGTCCTGGACGATCTCAACTTCGTCCAGACGAACTTGGAAGGAAAACCAGGTTTCACACACTATGCCTCAGAATCATCTGAACAAGAATCATAGGAAGAGATAACAAATCCGTGTTTTATGGCTAATGATAATCTTGATCAATTAGATCAAATTGAGGTATGCCAGCTATCCTATGATGACCTTTTTATTATATCTAAAAAAAATTCACTATTCTTATATGTTTCTTTAAAAGATGTATTGTAGATTAAACACTAACTTTTCTAATTGACAAAAAGAGTATGCTAGTATAATAGTTGAGTATTCTACTTTAGATAGTGAAAACATGTATTTACTTGATGAATTTAATACTTTAAACAAGAAGCATATTGATCTAACCAATGCATACGAATCCTTCATGAATTAGAAGATTCATTCAAACAATTAGAGACATGCATTTGAACTAGATGGGAAAGAGCATGCATTAAAACTAGGAGTTATAAGCCTTGAAAGTGCCAATTAATTCGTAAGAGCAAAAATCCATGTATTTGAATAAAATAAAACACCACCTACACCAAAACAATGGTACAGCCCACATAAGTGCATGCATCATACATCCCCTTGAAGAGGAAAATCCCCTAGAATAAATTAGTAAATTTATTCCCTAGGATTAGGTGTCATTCTTGTGGCATGCTAGGTCATACAGCCCGCACTTGCACGATAAACCATAGGCCACATCTAATGTGGAAACTCAAATCACTTACACCAAAACATAGCATGCATGCAAGTAATTCATTAATGCATAAGGTGGAACCCAAACTCACTTGGGTTTCCAAATCTAACATTAGATTGATTTTGTATGACTGCTACCATAAAAGGTATAGTGGGATCATGTGGTACATGGATAATAGACGCTCAAGGTACATGACTAGAGAAATGAAATAATTTATTATGCTAGAGGCTAGGGTAGGAGACAAAGTTATACATGGAGACAATACCACCAAGAAAGTGGTAGGTACATGCATGATTGTTAATTTCAAGAATTTTATTATTGAAAATATTTTGCTAGTAGATGGACTGAAATATAATTTTCTTAGCATTAGTCAAATGTGTGATAAAGGCTTTAATATTAAATTCTATTCTACTAATTACATGATTAGTTTAAATGGAAATAATATTTTAAAAGGAAAAAAAGATTAATAATATCTGCATGCTTGATTTTAATTATATCAAGTCTACTAAATCCATATGTTTGAAAATAGTTGCTAATGAATCCATTCTACTGCATATGATACTATATTATGCAATCATGAAAACTATTATAAATATAACCCAAAAGGACCTAGTTAGAGGCATACCCAAATTAGAATTCTCTAAGGACTACCTTTGTGATGTCCATTGACTAGAAAAGCAAATCAAAACTTCCTTTCATTCAATCCAGGACATCATCACCTCTAGACCACTAAAAATCCTTCATATGAATCTATTTGGACCTATTAGTACAGCTAGCCTATGAGGGAAATCATATAATTTTATAACTGTCGATGACTATTCTTGATACATGTGGGTTAGATTCCAGCACAAAAGAGAGAATAATTTGAGTAATTTAGAAACTTCTTCACTTGGATATAGAGAAAATTAAGATGTGAGATATTGACCATTCATAATGATAATGGTGGAGAGTTTGAAAATGATAAGTTTGAATCCTTTTTTTATTAGGAGATAGGGATAGAGCATAACATTTATGCCTCTAGAACCTCTCAATAGAATGGAATAGATTAAAGGAAAAATAAAAATTTTGTAGAAGTTGTTAGAGCCATGTTAATTGAATATTCTCTCCCTAAATACTTTTGAGAAAAATCAGTAAATACTACTTGTTATGAGTTAAATAGGATAAATATTATATCCAAGCTAAAGAAGATACACAATTAGCTCGTTAAGGGTAGGACACCCAACCTGTCTCACTTGCATGTCTTTGGTTGTAGATGTTTTGTCCTAATTAATGGAAAATCACCTATAGGAAAGTTTAATCCCAAATATGATTAAGGAAACTTTTTAGGATATTCATCTGTAGGTAAATCCTATAAGATTTTTTATAAGAAGACCTTGATAGTAAAAGATTTTACCCATGTATTGTTTAATGAATTCAATAAAACCTTTGAATCTTGATTAGAGAAAGAAGAATTAATGATTACCCAAGGGATAAATTCCATAAACTTAAGAGATAGAGTAAAATCTCAAGAGCCTTTGCGTGGTGAATGGAGATACTTATCTAGTCACCCTAGGGAACTTATCCTAGGCGATCTATCTTAATGTGTTAAAACTAGGCATGGACTTAGAATGGAGGTGATTCATTCAGTATTTATCTCAATGGTAGAATCTACCAGCATATCAAACCCTAGCCTATGAATTCTTATTCCTAGAAATACAAGAAGAACTAAATTAATTTGTTAGGAATGTTATATGGAAGTTAGTTAGAAGACCTAAAAACCAAAGTGTTGTAGGAACTAAGTGGATTTTCAAGAATAAAATGAATAGCTACGGTATAGTGGTAATGAATAAGGCTATATATTAGTAGCTGAGGGGCGCAATCAGATTGAAGGAACTAATTTTGAGTAGAATTGTTCCCCTATAGTTAGACTAGTAGCCATTAGAGTGTTACTAACATTTGCTTGCATTAAATTATTAAAGTTATATCAGATGGATATAAAGAGTTCCTTCCTAAATGGGATGATACAAGAAGATGTGTATGTTGAATAACCCTAAGGTTTTGAAAATTCACAATTTTTCAATCATGTATTTAAATTAAAAAATACATTATATAGATTGAAGCAAGCATCTAGAGTTAGGTATGAAAGGTTAAGCACATTAATTCTTTCTAGATAGAGGTATTATTAAGAGTAGTATAGACACCACCTTATTCCTAAAGAAAGAAGGAGAAGATATACTCATTGTTCAAATTTATATTGAAGATATACTATTTGGATCTACACTTAAACATCTATGTAATGAATTTTAATAGATAATGAGTCAAGAGTTTGAGGTGAGTATGATGGGAGAGTTTAACAATTTTTTTTTGAATTTAGTGTGAAGCAAAGGGATGATGAAACCTTTTTTAGCAAATCAAATTATATGAAGGTTATCCTTAAGAAATATGAGAAGGATAGTGTTAAGGCAATAAATACTCCCATGAGCTATATTATTTAATTAGATAAGGATCCCAATAGAAAATTTATTGATCAGAAGAAATATAGAGAAATAATTAGACTACTTATTTTGTTGACTGTCAATAGACCTTATAAAATGTTTAGTTTATATTCTATATTATATTTCATGCTGATCCCAAAGAATCTCATATGACTGTCATTAAGAGAATACTTAGATGTCTATTAGGCACCCAAAACCTAGATATCTGGTACCCTAGATATAACTCATCCTTTAAATCTATAGGATATTCAAACTTTGACTTTTTAGGATGCTGAGTAAATAGAAAAAGTACTTTAGGAACCTATTAGTTCATAGGATAATCATTAGTTTTCTGGTTTAGTAGAAAGAATAATTTAGTAGTCTTATCTATTATTGAGGTGGAACACATTGCCATAGGAAGCAGTGTTGCTCAAGTCTTATGGCTAAGAAAACAAATCTTGGATCTTGAACTACCTAAAGGAATCATTCTTGTTATGTGTGAAAACACTAGTATTATTTGTATTTCAAAAAAATCCAATTCAACACTCCTAGACCGAACACATAGACATTATCACATCATAGTTCATAACACATCAAATGGATTTGATTGATTAATTATTGGTGATCGTACTATACGAACACCTAATTCATCTTGTATGATACACATGGCACTAGGTATTGGATGAATTGAATTCGTCTGGTATGATATTAATCATATCATAATGTATGAATAGGTGTTTGTACAGGATAATCTAACCAGAAAAAAATCATCCAAGCTGACTCCTCGGGATGACTATCTTCACACCAATCATCCAGTATAATTTCTATCACACAGTATGATAAGACCACCTTTTTTGACTGATCGAACTAGATAAATTAAATGCACTAGATTATACTGTATGATACAACATCATACTATATGATTGGGCTAATTTCTATTTAAAGGGAGGTAAATCAAGGTTCCTTTTCATTCAAATCCTTTCAAACCTTCTTCCTTCCTCTCCAGCTCTTACTCTTTGTAATGGCCAATGAAAAGCGATCAAGAGTACTCATATGAAGCTCCTCTTGACATTCTATAGATCCACACTTCACTAAATCAAGAGACGAAGAAGCATACCACCATTATAAGGTTGCCCGAATCACACCTCTAAAATCATAAATCAGGAAGTTTTAAACTTCCAGGTACTCACTCTCTTTGCTCGCACCACTTTTCAATTCATTATCACTCTAGCCTTCCTATTTAACTCCAAGCTCCTCTTCAAATTTTTTGCAAGCCTTTGAATCAACAGTGAGGGCACTGTCCTCCAATCCTATATCAATAGAAGGTTTGTTGAAATTACCTATCAAGACTTTGAACAATTCTTACAACTTTCTGCCATTGGATAAAATGTCACTCTTTAGCCTCTCTTTCATACTATGATTTGATTCCTCCTAACATTGTCCTCAGGGAAACTGTTAGTCAATTACCACATTCCTCATGTTAATACCTTAGTTCAAGATGCCCAAGTTATACAACAAAACCTTTAAAACTCAATAATTCCAAAAACTGAGGATAGTATAAATATTATGTTGCAACTCGGGCTTCCGAGTTTATGATTTTGATGATAACAAATAATATTTATTAATCTTTTGTTTCTCCTGGTATTTGCAGTGCATATTTCTTTCTATGTTAACTAATATTTCAGGTACATGATGCACCGTTCTTTGAAAATTTAAGGCTCAAGATTGCGTAGAATTGATCGTATTAAATGAGTCTGTAATTTTCATTTATTGAGTCAAGTCTTATAATGATGTATGTTCGTTTATTGATCATGCACACACACAGAGGGAGCAAAAAAAGATTATGAATATTTTAACTTTTCTATTCATCGTACTGTACGAATTTATTTCATACTATACAATCTGTTGTAACAGAAATAAATTAAAATATTTATTTTTCCTGAAAAAATTAATTTTGAATATAACTAATCATACTGTACGATCACCACATCGTACTATACGATCTGTTATAATTAGAAAGCCCACCGTCCATTAAATTAGGCAAAAATTTGAATTTGAACAGTTGTATAATCGTACTGTACGATCATAATCATACGATACGATGTTTAAAATATTGCATAAGTTAATCCTAAGATTATGCAATCAAAATGACTAAAATTTGTCATTTGGATCGTACTGTACGAACTGGATCGTACTGTACTAACTGAATCATACAGTACTAACGGGTCAATTTCTGCACATCGTACTGGACGATCTTACGATCGTACGGTACGATATTTGAAGACAAAATTGAGTATTTTTAGGGTTTTTGAGCCCTCTATTTAAGCACTCTCATAAGACTTTGTAAGAGTCTTTTGGCAGCCATTGTGTCTTTATTCTTTTGGAGAAAACTTGAAGAGAGGACTTGAAAGGGAGAGAGAAAAGGGTGAAGTTTGAGAGAGGGAGAAGATCCTTGGAGGGGGTTTCAAGGGAGTATGAAGGAGATCACACGGTTGCACCGGCGAGCTTGCACCTCAGTACCATCGGATTCAAGGTTCGTCTTGAAGGAAGTTTTGGGAAGAAGAAGATCTCATTGGTGTCAAAGGACCCGGCTCCTCCGCCGCACCGGGGAAGGTGGAAGTGATTGTGTAAGGGCTTCTCCGCCTAGCTGTGGGAGCTAAAGGAGAATCACTAAAGGTTTAGTGTAATACTCGGAGGGTGCCTCCGGGGAGTGGACGTAGGTCATGGTTTGACCGAACCACTATAAATTGGTGTGTTCTTTCCTTTATTTTTTCTGCACTTTATTTCCGCATATATTTTTTATTGCGATTTATTGCATGAATGAAATTGATTATCTATCTTTTTATTGTGAATGAAATTCGCTTCCGCATAAAGTCTTAAAAAGATATTTCTTTTCATTAAAGAAGTTTTTAATCATCCAATTCACCCCCCTCTTGGCGCATCTAGTAATTTCAATTGGTATCAGAGCAATTTCACATTATACCTCTTCTATCTCTAACCACCTATTTTATGATGGTTGAAATTTATTTCAAAGCAGTTGATTTAATTATTCGATACCTTGAGAATCTTACCTGCATTTGAGATCCTTGAAATAAGAGAAATTCAAATCTTGCCTTATATCACATCATTTCTTTTGTCTTTGAATCCAAATAAACTTTCCAATTCCTTACACCAGAAGACCATCTTCTAATTTTCTATCAAAATTTCTCCTTTCATGTTGTTCATAGTGTTAATCACCAAAATGTTCACTATGTTGACCCTGAGCTGGAGAAAGCAAAGGGAAGTCCATCACCTTTTCCAGCACTAGCATATGTTCACCAGACCTTTTGGCACGATGCACTAGCTTAAAGATTTGATCTGTGGGAGACTCGCTTCGACACCTCCATAGAAGAGCAGCACCAGTGACATGAAAATGATATGGCTTAGTTTGGAGATCAGTTCACTTATATTCTTCTATACTTCCAACTACCACCCCCACCATCGCCACCAGATTAAGGACCTTCATATTTTAGTTTGTCCTTATTTTAGTTTGTATGTATGTATTATTTTCTACTTTCATTATGATGTTTGTTTTATGTTTAGTTGTTCCTCCTTTTTGGTGATATCAAAAGGGGGAGTAGCCTATTGTTGGTTATCTATACTTACTTCTTTGATATGATTAGTTCATATTTTTGCCTTTAGTTTCTTGCACATTTTTTTGGTTTTGTGTGTTCTTTTTATTCTTCAATGAAAATTAAAAAAAAAAAAAACTCTCCCTATTTTAAAAAATTCAACTAGTAAGTGGGAGTTTAGGACATAACAAAAATTAATTTGAAATTAAAACCAACAATGTTAGCCATCATAAAAGAGAGATAGATTGTTGCTAATGCGGGCCCGAGTTTTGTGATTTTGATGATAACAAATATTATTGAATACTTTACTATGTTATCTCCTATTATTGTCATTATTGTATATATGTTTTGTTATGCACTAACATTTCAGGTCCACCGTACACTATACAAATTGATCAACAAAAGACATGGAAGAATAGGATTAAATGTCCTGAAGAGTTTGTATATTTACTTTTATTCATTTATACATTTCTTGAGTCAAGCCATGTATTTGGTGGATACTAAACTTGGTGGTTGTGCACAAATGCACTCAAGGGAGTAAAATAGTGAGAAAAGTAAGAGTATAATTTTTTAAACTAATAGTATTGTATGATACATATCGTTGTACAATAAAATATTTAGAAAACCATTAAAACGACAAATTATGATAACTAAAGCCATTTGAAATAATCGTATTGTACGATAAATATCATACATGACGATCAATTAAAATAAGGATTTCAGTCGCCAATTACAATTTAGGAAATATTTTAAAATTTAAAATTTGTACTAGTCATACATGCAGTACGATAGGCATCATACTAGGCAATATAATTAAATCTTGCCTAAATTAATTCTATAATTATGAACGATTTTAGATTTTTTGACAAGTGTTGCGATTTTTAATCATGTAATTAACGAGATTTTATTCTATCAATCATCATCATAAATAAAATCTTATTTCAAAATCAAGCTTTCCCATTTGGTGATAAGTGTTGTTATTTTTAAGTTATTAAAAATTCCAAAATCAAAACATTATTTTGTGTGTTTTTCCAGTAGGATTAAAAAAAAACGATCAATTTGAATTTTTTTTCAAACCTTGTTTAAACCGAAGTTGAGCAATGTCCAAATGTTCTTCAGACCTTGTTTATCCATTTTTCAAATATTGTTAAACAATTTTTTAATCTTTTCTGTAGTTTTTTGATCCATTTTCAAACTATGTTTTAATCTTCTTGATATAAGATTTAAACATGGATCGACATAAACTCAAATAAGTTTCTAACATGGGCGTAGATTGGATATGCAGGAAAAATGTGCAATTTTTATTAAATTCAAATGAGAATTTAACGGGATATACATTTTGAGGAATCATATTCATAACCTCTAAATTTTACGGATTTGTGGGATTAGCAACAATGAAATTTTTACTACTAAGTTCCAATATTTCCACATGCCACAATCTTCTGACTAATAGGAATTTAATAAAAGCAAAAAAACATTGTTGGGATTTTATTATCAATTTGGATATTTCATTGAGAAATTACAAATATGAGAGAAGAAATTATTACTATTGAAGAAAGTAATCATTTTAGTGTCACGCACATAATAAACATCTTTTTTTCTTTAAAATTAAAATTCACAGCGGGGCCTACGTGTTAATTAAAAGATTTTTGACAATAAGAAAACAGTCCCAAACAAAAACAAAAATCTTTTTTGAGATTGTTTTCTTATTATTACTAATACTGTTTTTTTAATAAAAAATGTCTTTAAATACATATAAAAGAAAAAGCAATAGTCATTTTCATAAATTGCATTAAACAACACCTAAATTGCATTATGCCCATCTTTTGGTTAATTAAATATTGAGGTCAATTACATAGACAGAAAGAAATAGATTGTGCTCGTTAATTATTTTGCAAGTTCATTATTTGTTTGTATTATAATCGCTATATATCTTCTACTAAAAGTTGAAATTTATATAAATATATATTAAGAATGTTTGGATAGAGAATTTATAGACTTGTGTGGATTTTGCCGCCCACCATAAATCTACTTTATTATTTCATATAAAAATAGATCTCCATCAATTTATTGCTTTCTTGTCAGAAAGATATATATAATAATAATAATAATAATAATAATAAAAGCTTTAAGAAGTTATAAGAAAGTTATCCTAAATTAAGGTCTTATTTGGGACAACTTTTTTATTGTCTCTAAAGCAGATTTTAGAACAAAAATTAAAATTTTTGTACTAAAAAATTACTTTAAGAAACAATAAAAAATACATCCCAAATGAAGCCTAGTCTTAGTGTACCAGTGATTGGTTGATGTACTTGTGGTTGAAATTTAAATATCTTGGTCGATTCGAGGCATTTTCGGCATGGGAAAAGCTACAGGTGAGGACACTGGAAACTTGTGTTCCATTGGCCCTAGTGTGAAATAATAACTATTGGCTGCAATAACTTTTTCTAGCCTGTAGAAGATCTTATGACGGTCTTATTCCTAAATGCAATAAAAAATTTTATTAGATTTTTTTAAGTTCATGATTCCGTAACAAACTAATCTGATTTATATATTATTCTATAATAAAAATTATTTTTTTTATCTAGAAATATTTAACAGAATTTTTAAAACTAAACGACTAAGGATATAACTAATTTTGAAATTATTAACATTAATATTATTATTGATAATATTTTAAAACATTTTTTTTCTATCATTTCTAATAGTAATACTCCTCTCTTTTTTTCTTTAGAATAAGTTCTTTAAATGAATTCAATAAAGACATTGAGTACTTTCAAATTTTGAAGAGTTAAACTCTCAATTGTTAAGTTCATTAGTATACAATAACAATATCAAGTCTTTGTCATACTGCATGAGTAAGCTACAAGAATTATTTTTCTCCATTATTATGTTTAAAATAAAATTCTCATTCAAATCTAATAAAAAAATATATTTTTTTAATATTTTCTAACCAAGTCTTTTAGGTCTACCTCTACTTTCTTATTATATGTCTATTCTCCTATCCGGGTAATCAGAATGACAATATTTTATGAGACCAAACCATCTAAGCCAATTCTCTCTAATCTTATATGCCACTAGAACTAGTCCAACATTTTCATGTATATGCCTATTTCACATTTTTTCTAAGCATGGGCGGAACCCAATAGGTTCCAGGGGGGGGGCAGTTGCCCCCCCTCAAAAATTTTTTAAAATTTTTTATATGGTTTTTTTAGGTAATTTACCCCTTTTTATTCATTTTTTAGTTTTTATTACAAGGGTTTTCATGCAATTGCCCCCCCTAAAAATTTTAAAATACTATGGTCTTTAGGTAATTGCCCCCAACAGGTCGAACCTCGCCAGAAGACACTGCCCCCTTGGACCCCGACATATATGTCTTATAAGTTTGCCCCCCCTGAAAATTAGGGCTGGTTCCGCCCCTGTTTCTAAGAGTGAAGCCACTCATCCACCTGAGCATCCTCATTTACATAACACTTAACTTAATTTTATGAGAAAATTTTTAATGGACAACATTTTGCTCCATTTAAGGAGGTTTTTCCCAATTTGACTTTCCATTTTAATTAAAATTTTAGTTGTTTATTTTTATTAATAAATTATATGATGCATTTAAAGTTCAATGCAATTGAGTTTGTATTTTTATGATTTTTTTATTTATTTATGAATTATTCAAAATCAGCAATGTTGCATCATAAAATATTCGCACCGATAGAGAAATATAAAGTTTAACGTCTTAGCTTTGTACGAATATCTAGTACACAATCAAATAAAATAGAGGGTGCAACGTTTACAAGAGAAACTGGAATTTTTATGTGGAAACCCCTGAAAAGGGGAAAAAATCATGGGGCATGTCCTAGTTTAAATGAAGCCATTAGTGTTTACAGTCGATTATAAATGAGGCACTTCCTTGGGAGGAAGGCCTTGGCTTGATGTAGCAAATATACATCATATAGAGTGCATTACTTGGTGGGAATTGGAAGAATAAGTATTTACATGTTTATTGGTCAGCAATACCATAATCTTCTTGTGAAGAAAGTCGAAAAGACTATATTCAGGTGACAATGGTTAAAAGGACCATAGTCGGCATGCAAAAAAGGTCGGAATGATCGTAGTTTTGTGACAGAGATATGAAGGACCATAAATAGTGGGCGACGCATGTCAGAAGGACCATAGTCTTGCCATAGAGGTCGGAAGGACCGTAGTTATCTCGTGATAGTGGTCTGAAAGACCATTGTCTAGCTATAGAGGTCCGAAGGACCACAGTCTAGAGATAATGGTCAAAAAGATAGTTGTCTGATGATGGAGGTTAGATGAATCATAGTATGGAGATGGAGGTTGGAAGGACCGTAGTCGGTGAGCGATAATGGTAAAAAATATAATTGTATAAAAACAGAGGTCGGAAGGACTATAGCCTAGTATCAGAGGTCGGAAGGACATTAGTCTTACAATGGAGGTCATAAGAACTGAATTCGATAGGCAACAATGGTCAGGATGAACATTGTCTAGAAATGGATGTCAAAAGGATCATAATTTGGTGATGGAGGTCGAAAGAATCGTAGTCAGTAGGCGACGAAAGTTAGAAGGATGACCATAGTTATCATGAAATAGAGGTAAGAAAGATTGTAGTCTGGCGACAGGGACTAAAGGACCGTAGTGAGCTGGCAATAGTGGTCAGAAAGATTGTTGTCTTATGATGTAGGTAAGAAGGATCGTAGTCAGCAGGCCATGGAGGTCATAAAATATCATAATCGGTTGGCAACGGAGGTCAAAAAGATCATAGCTTGATGATAGAGGTTTGAAGGACTATACTCGGAGGGTGAGAATGGTTAGAAAGATTGAAGTATGGTGCAAAAGATATAATGACCATAATGGGTGGGCAATAGTACTTAAAAAGACCATTGTCATGTGACGGAGGTTGGAAGGACTGTACATTGGCGACAGAGGTCAGAATGATCATAGTCGATGTGCGATAGAGGTCATAAAGATTATACTCTAATGATAGATATCTATTAGATTGTAGTCGGCTGGCGAATGTGGTTAGAAAAATTATTTTTCTTGTGACGGAGGTCGGAAGGACTATAATTGGCGGACAATAATGGTCAGACAAATTTTTGCCTTGCGATAGAGGTTGGAAGGATTGTAGTTAGTAGGCCCTAGAGGTCAGAAAGGATGTTGTCTGGCGACGGAGGTTGAAAAAACCATAGTCGGTGGGTGACAATTATCGAGGGGAAGTCAGATGATAATCAGTGGCCGGGAGTAAGTCTGGCGATAGTCGGTGGCTGGGTGGAAGTCCGATGTTAGTAAATGGCTAGGAAAAAGTCCAGTTTCAATAGGTGGCGTTAGTCGGTGACTGGGTAGAAGTATGGACTTAGTCGATGGATGGGCCAAAGTTTGGCATTAGTCTGCCAAGGTCATTGGTAAAGGAGGAGCCTGGTGGAAAGAGAAATCTCTCTCTTTCTTCATTATCCTCATTCTCTTCCTTGCTTACCTTACTTCCCCCTTTTCATGAGGAATGAGTGGTCTATTAATAGTTTTCTTAGAGTGGAATGACTAGAAAAAAGGAGGGTGATCAAAAATATGTTGGGAGTAGTGTGAATGGATGGTCGATATTGATCCTCTTAATTATGAACCATTTATTGGGCATTTAAATGTCTTAATGATGTTAGAATTTGACGATCTTGGGTTCTTTGGTTTCATCTCGTCAAGCCGATTGATTAGACCATAAGCATGTCATGTTTGGTAATCTAAATTATGGTTTGAACTTTCCAAAGTTGTTTTGAATATTTGATTTGGACCTATTTGGGATCTAATTGAGTCTAATTTAGTGTTGTTGGGTTCACCATTTCTAGTCGTTCTGTTTGATTGTAAGTTTGTAGAAAATGGAGTTTAGATGGCCCAAGATTTAATTTTAGAAGCTTTCAACTTGATTTTGCCTCAAGGTTTGTGCTCGATCAAGAGAAATTTTTGATAATATATCAATCTCTATTTGTGTGTTTATATAGTTAAGAATCTTAGGGTATTTTTCCTTTTTTCCTACTGTTGATATGGTTCTTTTTACAATTTTGTGCTTTGGCGATTGTCGTGTTCACTGTTCAATCTGTCTCATTACTATTCTTTTTGGTTCTTAATCTAGTAGATTTGCTAGTTTCTCATTCCGGTTTCCATTCCTAAGGCCATGTCGTCTTAGGTTTTATTTTCTCTAGCTAGATGGCATCAGGTATGTAAAAATCTTGGTTTTGATTTGGCTTTTGGAAATTATACTAATGAAATTTGGATTTTCTAGAAGCATTTTATTTGTTTAGACATTATTATGGATTTTCCCCAAACGGTTCATAATACTGTTAGTTTTAATCCATTATCTTGTTATGTTTTTTTTTTTACGCTTCATGTTCTAAATTAGATAGGAAGACGTTGTGGAATCAACTCATCAATTTTTCTTCTTCTATTAAGTCCTCATGGATAGTTGGCGAGGCTTTTAATATTGTTACTTATGCTTCTGAAAGAATAGTGGGTAATCCTCCTAATTTTCAAGCGATGGACTTTAATGACATGATTTTAAATTGTAATCTCCTTGACATTAGTTTTTCTTGAAAAGTTTTTACTTGGAATAAGGGTACTATGTGGCAAACATTAGATCGCATTATTTTTAATGATTACTAGATTTCTACTTATCAAATGACACATTTTCATCATATAGCGAGAACTTTATCTGACTATTCTCCTTTATTACTTGATATTTCTATGAATAGTAGAAATATTTATCAACCTTTTAGATTTCAAAATATGTAACTTCTTGATGACACTTTCTTAAATTTTGTTCAAAGCAATTACATGCCCATCTTTTTCCTTTTGATAATATTTTTGGTATGACTAGGTTGTGGCTTAAACTTAAGAGTCTTAAACAAAATTTATCCTAGTGGAACAAATGCATATTTAAGATTATATTCTCTAGTATTGTGCTTGTTGAAAAGAATGTGGACAAGGCTTATATTATGTACATGTAGGGCTCTTCTTTTGAGAACTTGTCTGCTCTCAATGAGTCTATGACTACTCTTTTCAAACTTTAGGAAAAAGAAGAGGCTTATTGGAGACAAAAAAAACTACTTCTGAATTTCTTATGGATGGTGTTTGTAATACATTTTTTCATAATATTTCTAATCACAATAAAGTGACTAGGCAGATTCATAAAATCACTTCTCCTTATGGTACAGTTATAGATAATCCTGATTTAATTTTTGTTTCTGGTTTTGAGTACTTTAAAAATGTTTTCAATAAAGATTTATGTCCATATTTAAACATTGACTCTTCTTTCATTCCTGCTATTATTATTGAGGACGACAATTTGCCATTGATTAGGGTTCCTTCATACAAGGAAATTTGGCAGACCATGAAGGATATGAACTCTGATTCTATGGATGGTCTTGATGGGTTCACCACTAATTTCTTTTTGAATTCTTGGTCTATTATTAAAGAGGATCTTTTCAATACTATTATGGTTTTTTATTTTTGGCAATCCTATCCCTAAACTTTTTACTTCGACTACTATAGCTTTAATTCATAAGTCCAAAGCCATTTATTTTTTGAATGATTACCGTCCCATAGGTTTATGTTCCATTTTCAAAAAACTCATTGCCAAAATCATTATTGGTTGATTAGCTTTACTTTCACCTAAAATTATCTTTTTGGAGCAAGCGTATTTTGTTAAAGGGAGGTCTATAATTCGTTAGTCTCTCCATATTATATACATTTGAATTATCTTCCCTAGCAATTTGGACCTTATCCTTATCGCTATCAGCTTTTATAAAATTTTAAACTTTAGATTTTTTTTTTTTATAGAATTCATATATTCTACAGCCTGTGGCTTCTTCTCAATCACATATGATTCATCCTCTGAGCTAAATTATAAATAAAATATATTGTAGAAACCTTTGTAAGTATATCTAATTTTCATTTTCTTTCACTACAGGAAATTCAGTTGTTATCGGGAAAATTCAACTGTTACAGGCGGCCTTGACCGGCAGTTATATGGCCGCTGGTAATAACGACGGTTTGACCGACAGTCTGGCCGCCGGTTATTGTCGGCGGCCTAACCGATGGTTATTTAAGTTTATGCCGCCGGAACTAGTGGCGGCCATCTAACTGCTGGACCTCAATATTACCGGCGGCTTAAACTGCCGTTGTTAAGTGATTTCAGTACCGGCGGTCATCGCCGCCGCTAAAAGCCCTAAAATTAATAAGCCTTAGCCTCGCATTTCATTTCTCTTCTTCTGCTCTCTCTCTTCAGCCGAGCTCCCCCGTCTCCTCCGCCCGCCTCTCGCGCGATCGAGCGGCTTGACAACCGTCGACAACCTCTCTCCGGCCGCTGACCCCACACCGGCCGCCCTCGAAGCCTCACTATCTTGCTGTCGTCGATCTCATAGGGCTATGCTTATGAGGACAGTTCATCCACCTCAACATTTCATGATCCAAGTGGAGCTGAAGAAACTGTAAGTCAAAGGGTTGCAGTGCTGATTAGAAAGATTGAAGAAATGAGAAAGGTTCAAAATGAAATGCAAGCAGAGCTGCAATCCTACAGAGTTGAAAATCAAAGGAAGAAAGCGCAAGAGGAGCAGCCACATGCAACTCAAGACAGCGAGGATACAGCTGAGGATTATAACTTTTTATGTTTGATGAACTTATTTAGAACTTTGTGAACTTGTGATTGTAAACTTATTGAATTTAGAACTTGTGAATTTATTGTTTTGTTTGGTTGAACATATTAACTTTGTTTACATTTATTGTTTTGTTTGGTTTGTGTTTATGTATATATTTGTGATAGTTGATTCAATATAGCGCCGTGTTGCACAAAACTTGTTGTTATATATTACTTTTAGTGCATATTTATAATTTAGGGTGAACCTCCCTCAAATAGAGGGGAGGTTGTCAATTTTTTTTTTCAGATGCTATAGGTTTCCAGCGGTCGACCGGCAGTTTGGCCGCCGGAAACTATGATACCGGACGGCTGATTGACGCTGTCGGTAATATCTTTCAACCGCTGGTAATATACCGGCGATTTACCGACGTCGCCTGACGGTTATCCGGTAACATACCGGCGGTGTGTACCGCTGGTGTAACCATCGGCGATGACCACCGGCTAACTGCCGGTGTTTTACCGGCAGTGTACAGACGCTTCCCGTCAGTTATTCGATTGCACGCCAGCCGCTGTAACCGCCGGCATGCTGTCGGTAAGGGGACCGCCGGTTAGCAGTCGGTAAAATTGTCGTAGGCTCAACAGCCAGAACACCGCCGGTACTAAAATCGATAATAACCGGTGGTATAAGTCGTCAGAAAGTCGTCGGCGAATAAAACCGCCGGAAAAAGACCGCCGGCAATGGTTTCCAACGTCATTTTTGCTGGCGGCTTGAGAACTGCCGACAAGCCGCCAATGTTTTTAAAAACTGTCGGTTTTACCAGTATAGCCGCCAAAAAAAATTGGCAGTAATAGCTGAATTTCTTGTAATGTTTTATAATTTGATTGTGCCATCCTCGACCTCTTCCTCTAGATTGTTCAGCCATTATACGTCCTCTTTGTGAAAGAGGGGTAGGTGACCAACAAACATTATGTTCGAGATCAGAAGGTTCTTCTTTTTTCCTTTTCTTTTATATTTCTTTTTCTTTCCTTTCTTTTGCTTCTACTTCAGGCAATTTAAGATTTTTAGAGAAGGAAGACTACTTCTTAGGAAGATAGTATGAAACACCTTAATATATACTAACTTCATGAATTAAAAAGGGTTGCATATCACCTTTAATATAGTACTCTACCAACTCACAAGAGTATTTAATACACTAATGAAGGGTGGAAGGCACCATTCTATACTCATAAAGCTATGGTCTACATAGGAAAGTGTTAAAAGAAGTTTTAGAATCTATTATATGGAATTTTGGCTTCAGTTTTAAAGGTTCCTATCTATAAAATAAGGGTTAGTGAACTAAAATCCTCTTTTTTTTTCATTGAATCCCCACAACATCATTTTATTAGAGTTAAGTTTGTGAGTATCCACTTTTAAGTATGCAAGAGTTCTAAGAGCCAAAATAATTTATATTCATAGAAATATACAATGAAGGATTATGCTCCATAGTTCTTAAGAGCAAATCTTCATGTGAGAATGTGATCCCTGGATCTCTCATGAAATGTGAGGCTTCTTCGGGCTGTTCATTTTTATCTCGTATGATTCATACAAATCAATGCTCAATTAAATGCTAAATTCTTGAATTATTTATGATTCAAACTAGTTATTATATATCATCACGTATTATAAATGTAGTAAAAAATAATATTCCTTTTACTGAATGGAGTATAATAGAACAAATCAATACTCATTTGAATGCTAAATGCTTGAATTATTTTTTCTATACTCTGAATTCTGATGATTATATAAGAATCTCTACATACACTACTGGTAAAGATATTTGTGATAAATTATACACAACATACGAAGGTACTAGTGAAGTCAAACAATTTAAGTTGAATATTCTAATACATGATTATGAAGTTTTTTACATTAAATCTTATGAGACTACTTTAGAAATATATACTAGGTTTACTCAATTAGTAACATCATTACATGCTTTAAGTAAAAAATTTTCAAACTTTAAAAAGTATAATAAAATTCTATATTGTCTACCTGATAAATTTTATGCTAAAGTCAATGCTATAATTGAATCAAAAGACTTGAATAATTATTTTATTAATAATCTTATTGACTCTCTCATTGCCCACGAGCAAAGTGTGAGTCGAGGACTTTTGGATGCAGGTGAAACTATAGTGCTAAAAGTTGAAGACACAGATAGAAGCAACTTAGTAGATGATGAAAGCAAGGAGATAACATCAATTATAAGCAAATTTAAAAGTCTACTAAAGCGCAAGCATCAATATCAATACAAGTGGAATAAAGATAAAAATGATAAGAATGTTAAGATTTCCTCTGATGGTATTTATTTTTGGTGTATGAAACCCGAACATATGAAAAATTAGTGCCCTAATTTAAAAAATCTTCCTACAAATAAAAGGGTATAAATACGAAAATTGTAATAAGGGCAAATGATTAAAAGTAGAAGATCTCCTGAGAAGACCTAGTTTCTAAATCATCAAACTAAGAGTAAGATGATGATGTATAAAGTTTTGTTTGCATGTTTATATGTGTTATAGTTAATGCATGCTGTATATTTTTTGTATTCATTGTGAATATTTTATGTGTTGTTTTTTGTGTTTTGTTTTGTAGTAAGATATTTATTTTTGTGATTTTTCATTTTATTTTTCATGTTTTTTTTTTTTGTAGTTATCTCTGATCAACACACACAAATCACATTTCACATTATTTTTTACATAAGAGAATCAATTCACTTCTCTCATTTTTTTAAAGAAAATTTATCTCCTTTTTTACCTAAAATTATAAGTAAGTGGTAATTGACTTCTCTAAACTATTAAAAGAAGGAAATTCATTATTATGCATCTCCTTCTCATTTCTTTAATCAGGCTATTGCACTTTTGAATCAAAAACTATATCAATTTAAAAATTAGACTTTGAAATTAAATCTTTTTAATCATCCTATAGTTCTTCTATCTTATAAGAATTTTTTGCAAGCTTATGAATCAACTTCATAATTGTCTTAATTAATCTATTTATTTTTATCATTGGATCGAGTTTGCTTTGTAGTCTTTTCATCCTTATATAAGAGAGTGAGCTTTTATTCACTTATATCTAGAAGATGATCTTACTGCTATGTCATAAAAATTAAGAATGAAATTAAAATTATAAAATGAAAAGAGGTATAAAATGAACCCAAAGCTGAAAAGATGCGTAATGTATGCCAAAATTGAAAGATGTACAAAAGTATATCAAAAATCAAAACATACATAAAGTGCACTAAAAAACTGATAAAAAGGCGTAAAATAAGCCCACAATGAGTTCACTTACCTTTCTTGTATTTCTTTAAATATTAGAAAACCCATATGTTCAGTGATACTTTCAATACATGAGTTTAAAAATAATGATTCTTGACTTATTTTTGTAATTTCTATTAGATTCATTTCATGTAAGAAGATTGAAAAAGATATATATATATATATATATATATATATTAATCTATTTTTTGAATTAGATTTTTATTTAAAATGGACTTTAACCTATAAGGAGCCTGAGCTAGAGTAGATAAAATTCAAGTTTTCAATCTTTCTGGATCTTAGTGCATTCAATTCATTTCTTATTTGGATTTTGAATAAAATCAGGATGTAACTTTCTCATTTTATAAAAATGTGCTGAAATTAATTGATTCTTCTTAAACATGACCACCACCGCCACCTGATCAGGATTCGTTTGATCTTTAGTTTTTTGTGTTTGTTTCTTATTTTTATGTGCTTTTCTTCTTTTTGATAATATTAAAAGGGGAGAATGTGTTTGGCTGGTTGCATTTGTTTATCTGTTATTTCAGTTTGTTTACCTATTACTTAGTCTCTTAACTTTATTTGTGTCAATAAATTTTAAAATTTTAAAAAAATAATAATTTCCCCTAATTTTAATATAATTATATTTGTGAGGAGGAGATTAGGAGAAAATGTTTTTTAACTTTTAAATTCAACCAGTAATATTTTCCATCATAAAAAAGGAGAGATTGTTGCAACTCGGACTCATGAGTTTATGTTTTTTATGATAACAAATATTTTGACTCACATCTTTATGTCTACTTGTATTTGCAGTGTATATTTATTTATGTGTGTACTAACACTTCAGGAATACCATGCATCATCTAACAAAGATTCATGGCTCAAGTTTGGGTAGAATAGGTTATACTTTAAAGATTTTTGTAATATTCAATGATGTATTTTTGATTTCTTAATTCAAGTCCTATAAAGGTGTTTGCTAGCTTGGTGATAATGCACACACATACTCAAGGGAGTGAGATTAAGTTAAAATTAGATATTCATATCGCTAAACTAATCATACTGTACGATTTATATCGTACTACATGATCAGCTCATCAAAACAACCACATTTAATGTGTATTATAAATTGAATTAATCGTACATGATGATTTAGATCATCTTGGACGATCAATTGTGATAATAAAAAAAATGGCCTCTAATCATAATTAATGCAAGGTTTTAAGATTTAAATTTTGTTATAATTATCAAGAATGATATACATAGTACTGGGCAATCTATGATAATTATGCCTAAATTGATCCTGTGATTAGGGGACTAATTATGGTTAATTTGTTCAATTTGATCATCCAGGACCATCAGTGATGATCGTACTGGACAACCGGGAGGATGCATGTGATGACCCCTAATCATACAAGATAAAAATCATAAATTTGTTAACTAATCATCTTGGATGATCAGTACAAACTTTTGAACTGATCGTATAGGATAATGCAATTAGTACTATAAAAAATGGTTGTTTTGTACTAATCATATAGGAAGATAGTATAGGATAGTACTTGATGATATTTAACAACAGAATTAAATTTTTAGAGTTTTTGAAGCCCTGTATTTAAGCTTTCTCCAAAGATATTGTAAGTGTCTTTGGTACTTAGTTGAGTTATTTTTTTTTCTGGAGAAAACTTGAAGAGAGAATCTTAAAATTGAGAGAGGAAATGGTGGAGTTTGAGAGGGAGAAGATCTTTGTAGGGGGTTTCACACATATGCTCCGGTAAACTTGCACTTTAGTACCATCATAATCAAGGTTTATCTTAAAAAAACTTTTGGGAAGAAGAAGATATCTTTGATGTTAAAGGACCCGGCTTCTCTGCCGCACCATGAAAGGTGAAAGTGATTCCAAATTATCTGTCTCACTAGGAGGGTGAAAAGGATTTTAGGTTTTCTGCCACACCGGGGGAGGTGGAAGAGATTTTATAAGAGCTTCTCATCCTAACTATGGGGGTTAAAGGAGAGTCACTAAAGGTTTAGTGCAATACCTGAAACGGGAGGTTCTGGGGAGTGGATATAGGTCAGTTTAGACCAAACCACTATAAATCTGGTGGGTTTGCTCTTATTGTTTTTCCACACTTTTACTTTTTTATTATTTACTGTGTGTTTAATAATTTTGTTGTTCTGTTATTATGAAAATAATCAGCTTTTGCAGTGGGGATTAAGGTGTTTACTTTCAGATATTAAAAAGGTTTTAAAAAGATTTTCTTTTTGTTTAATTTTTTTTTAAATATCTAATTCACCCCCTCTTAGTTAGTCTTGGGCTAGTTCTTAGAGGTTTAACACCCTCTACAAACTTTCATGGGTATCTCAACGTACCATTCAAAGGCTATACCAGATAAGTTTCTTACAAATTATTTAAATAATATATCATCACTGCCTCCTGCATTACAGAAACTAGCCCTGTAATATGCAAAGTGTTGCTTTGAATTTCTAGTTTTATTAAAATTACTAAATGAGGGTGGCACGAATCCATAGGGATAAGGAACCAAGTCATGTTCTTTTGGAAAGGGTCTACTCCTTAAAATAGATGAAGTACCCTTAAACCATGTTAGTGCCTCTTTAACTTGTTATTTTATCTTCTTGATATATACTATTTGAACGTATGATTTTTCTGATTTTACCTCTATTTTTTTTCTCTTTAACTATTTATTTAAGCTTATTACCTTGTCGAACATACAATTGGTATTGAATCTATATGATCTTTAACAAAATAAGTTTCTTTACTTTGTAGGCCGTCCATAACAAACATTTAATCTTCCATCTCTTTCCATTATAGCTATTTATTCATCCTTTTGACTTAGCTTATCTAAGAGATTGTTTGTCAATTTGGGAACATATTCTTCACCTTCTTATTATTCTTCCTCATTTTAACATCTACAAGATTTATATTCTCTTTCTTTTATCTTTCTATATTGATGGTTGTGTATCTACCATGAATACACTTTCAGTCATTTAATCATCTAGACTATTAAAAAATGCAATCTCATCAACTTCTTCTTCATCTATCTTCTTTACTTTCTTTCAAATAACTCATTATCTCTTATATAAAATTTCCTAACATATTATATGGGTCAATTGGGATATACTCCTTATTGGAGGAAGAATCTTCTTGATTTTTATACTTCTTTGTCCTTTGTTCTACTACACTTTGTTTACTGGTGATAAATGTAGTAGAAGTGGCAACTATTTTGGGCTGTCAAACCTTCTTCGCATTAAATATTGTGATTGACTAATTTTTTGGTTTTGGTCTTATCATATCAGGATGAGAAGATGAATGACAACCTTTGAAATGAAGCTGATAAACTCTCATTGACTGATGAACCAAGGATTGGCGAGAGACTTTGGTTTTTTATTTCTTAGTTGAACAGGTTTTGGAAGTAGGATTGGATTATTCCTTTGACAATTTGTAACTTTATATCTTCAATCATTAATATGAATATTTTTTTGATTGAATTGAGAGAATCCTCTTGACACTCTTTTATGATACATTATTATTGATGGCATTATATATTTAAAATCCCTTATTTGAATTTTCTTCTTTTCTAACTCTCTCTCTACACAACTCTGATTTAGCTATAGTAGTGATTAAACTCTTCATCAACTTCATGAATTCTAACTTAGATTGTCCAAAACTTTTTTTCACGATTATGGACCAATCCATCCAACAAGTTCTTAAAATTCATCTTTCTCTCAGATAGAAAAACTACAATAGGTACTTTAGTTATGGTAGGAGGTAAAGAGTTCAAGATTCAGAGAATAATCTCTTCTCCAATCACATGGGATATAAGATGGAATTTATTTGTACTTGTTTTTGGAGAGTTATACGAAAATTCAGACATTTCAATTATCAGTTCAACTGTCTTCAGTTTGGTTGTCTCAGTTGCAGCATTGATCAAACAATTTTCTTCCAACATCTTCACTTTCTCATCTCTATAACTAATGCGACAATTCTTATTTCTTCTTTAAGACTTAGCCATCTCTGTGATTGAGGAAGATGACCCCATCTCAAATTTTCCCATATAAGGATGTTTTGATACTACTGGCGACTTTCCTTTCTGGCTAGTAGGTAGCCTTGGGAAAGTCAGGAGGGAAAATAATAGAGGTTTATAAGATATAAAGATAACTACAAATCCACCCTCAATTATAATCTTAGTATGCAAAGTTCTAATAGAAACAACAAGAATAGATTCAGTTTTGACCACAACAGTTTATTGACCATAGAAGTTGAACTAAACATTATCTATTAACCCAAATTGAATCAAGGTGCCCTCAGTAAACGAGCCTTGGTTTATAGTCATATTAACATTGTTGTTGGTGAAGGAGAAAATTAAATTTATAGACATCTTCCGGTTATCGAACCTAATCATGTATTAATCTCCAAAATTCACTAACCCTTAGTTAAGATATAAGTCTAAAGAATATACTGAAATTTATTGAATCCCCAAAGCACGATTAAACTGAAGTGGATCAAAACTCTTTCTTGAATTTAGATTTTCTAATGATTTTGGATATGGACCCAACCCATGAAAATATAGACTATAAAAGTGTTTGAATTGAAAATTTGGGTTTGATTTTGATGTTTTGACAAGGACTTCAATCCAAGTGACATTGAATTGGAGAGGATGATTGAAGTTTGACTTAAGTTTGGATTAAGATTATGGATTTTGCAAGGATTTAGATTTGAATTTAGATAATGAATTCAATGAAATGATTTTATTTGGATTTATACAATAAATTAAGTGATAATACTTCATACAAGAGGGAATATGACTTTAGGATTTGTAATCTAAAGATTGAATTTTACATATACATGTAAGACTATAAACGGGCATAACCCTTACCTAGCTTAGGACTGATTCAATATTCCGGTTAGCCTGATTCACTTGGTTTTTAGGGTAAAACCAATGACCATGGGACATGTTTACGTGAGTAAACATAAATAACAAAATTGAAATTTAAATAAACATGCAAAAATGCAGGACTATACATAAGAAAAACCCCTACCATACCTAGGACATATTCAGTACTCTAGTTGACCTACTCCAGTTAGTTTTTAAGATGAAACCATGTAACCAAAGGACATATTTACATGGGTAAACACGAACACACAAAACTAGAATTTAAACAAGCATGCTAATGTAAACATGCAAATACAAGACTATATACGGGCATAATCACTACTTGACCTAGGATCAATTCAGTATTCAAGTTGGCCTAATTTGCTTGGTTTTTATGATTAAACCAAGCAACTATGAGAAATATTTATGTGAGTAAACATAAGCATACAAAATTGGAATTTAAATAAAAAAGCAAATGTAAACATGCAAATGTAAGACTGATTAAAACATACACATAAAAGGTTGAACTTCACCTATATGTACAAAGCTATACTAGACACACATATACAAGGCTATACTAAACATGCATATATAAGACTGAAATTTAAATAAATATGCATATGCATGAAGTCTAATATTTAATTAAATTTAAATTGTGGGCATCTGAATGGAAAATTTTTTAGGTAGGGTTAAGCTGCAAAGAGTACGATTGCACTATCCTGTAGACCTTTACACTATTTGCATATAGGCCAATGGAAGAGCATATTGAATCATACATAAGGTTATCTATATAAAATATTAACTTTTGCTTATACATCTCAATGTGTAATGATATATAAAATTCAATAGTCATAAGATTTCCTCAGTTAGTGCATCATCTTGAGAGGGGTTTATTTAGATTGGGTATCGATTTCCTACATGCGCAAGCCCCTATAGTATATTACATCTTAGGCGTTGAACTAAGAATACTTTCAATTAGGATTAGTCCTTTTAAATGCATGAAGATTTGAGTAAACATTTGAGTTAAAAAAACAAAAAAAAAATTATTTATCATTTTAGAAGAAATTTATATTTTAGAAATTATTTAGGATTTAGAAGAGGCATTGAGGGTGTACAATCTGGGTTTATACATGTCTAGAATGAGCTACCAACTAACATCCTAGAAACCAATTAAGGTTTTATCTATGCAAGATAAAATGGCTCTATCCCAAAAAGTCAAGAATTTTAATTCAATATTTTAAATTAGGGTTATACAAAATATGCAAATGAATCTAACTAATGCTTTGTAGGATATAATAAATAAACACATAAATAAATAAATAATATTCATTTACTTAAAATATAAATATATCCTAAGGACTTGCAGTAAAAATAAGTTGGTCAAATTCCACCTCTATATGCTCTGATTATAAGTTGTTTGTCCAATGCATTTCCTTGACTTAAGTTTGAGAACCTACTTGCGCAACAATTATCATCTTAATTTTAAGATTTGAGATTAATAATATCTTATTTCATAACTTACTACATCTTTTATTAATCTTATTTTGAGAAAATATAAGCATCAATGTTCTAATAAAATAAATTAAAACAAAAAAAATTTAAATCTTCAACAATTTATTGCCCAGTTGTAAAGTTCCACTAGTGTTTGTATGAAGAAAAAAGGTTAATCCGTCTTACAAATCAAGACGATCAGTTTACAATCAACTTCTCACAAATTTACAAAATTCTGCAAATTCCCGGCATTTCCCGAAAATCCGGCAGAGTTCCGGCGTCCTCAGGAGGCAGGAAGAGCTCCGGCGGTGGTCGAGGAGGAGCTTCTTCCTTCTCCTCCTTCTTCTCTTCTTCTTCTCTCTCTTCACTTGAGTCCCCTTGTTGTAGAATGAGGTCTCTATTTATAGTTTTTTATGGAGTGGCATAGCCCGTAAATAGGCGTGAGATCAGGGGTGAATTGGGAGTGTTTTGAATGGATGGCTAATATCGAATCCTTTGATCATGCATCATTCGTTGGGCATTTGAAGGCCTTAATGATGTCGGAATTCGGTGATCTTGGGCTCGTTCGATTTGCCTCGTCAAGCCGTTCGATTCGAATATAAGCTTGTCAAAATCGGAGACTGTTTGGTAACTCAAATTGCAGTTTGAACCTTTGAACAGCGCTTTGAGCCCATTATTTAGACTCATTTGGGCTCAGATTGGGTCGAATTTGGTGTCGTTGGATTCGTATTTCTGAGACGCTCAGTTTGACTATAAGCTCGCTGAAATCGGAGTTCATATGCTCTCGAATTTAATTTTTGAAGTTTCTGAACTAATTTTGCCTCGAGATTTGTGCCGAATCAAGATAATTTTGTGATGACGTATCAGTTGCCCCCCTATTTTCGGATGTCGAAGCTCCATGAGTCCGAAAATATGCGTCACAAATTTTAAAGAATTTTCTCGAGCGATTCGAAAATATTCTTGCGTGTAGGGGCATCGAATGCCCTTGAAAGTGTCGAAATTAAGTCCGAGACGTCGAAAAACGGTCCCGGGGACCCCAAAAACGTCGAATTTGGACTTGTCGGGGCAAAAAATGGGCTCGGAATGGACCGGACGACTGAACCGGCAGAACCGTCGCGGCCGGTTGGCTGCACCGCTAATGTGGGCCCCACCAGCCGAAAAGATGCATTTTTTGGCCTTTTTGGGTCCAAAAAATTCCGAAAAATTTTAAAAAATTAGGGATTTCAAAAATTGTAATAACTCCCCCATTCTTTCTCCAAAACCTATAAATAGGCCCCCTAGGCCTTTAGGAAACTTGCACCTTTTCTATCTTTCTCCCTCTGGCTCTCTGACGGTTGAGGCTTCCGCTATTTGCGAGTGGGAAATTGCCCTGCTCGAATTAGCGTCCCTCCTCGCGTGCAGGAGTTACGGGATTTCTTCTCCTCTCCCACGACTCTCTGGCGGCTGAGGCTTCCGCTATTTTTATGTGGAAAACTTCCTCTGCTCGAATTAGCGCCCCTCCTCGCG
>NW_021319853.1:479313-490192 GCF_001605985.2 Dendrobium catenatum | reverse complement strand
CATCTTTTATTAATCTTATTTTGAGAAAATATAAGCATCAATGTTCTAATAAAATAAATTAAAACAAAAAAAATTTAAATCTTCAACAATTTATTGCCCAGTTGTAAAGTTCCACTAGTGTTTGTATGAAGAAAAAAGGTTAATCCGTCTTACAAATCAAGACGATCAGTTTACAATCAACTTCTCACAAATTTACAAAATTCTGCAAATTCCCGGCATTTCCCGAAAATCCGGCAGAGTTCCGGCGTCCTCAGGAGGCAGGAAGAGCTCCGGCGGTGGTCGAGGAGGAGCTTCTTCCTTCTCCTCCTCCTCTTCTTCTTCTCTCTTTTCACTTGAATCCCCTTGGTGTAGAATGAGGACTCTATTTATAGTTTTTCTGGAGTGGCATAGCCCGTAAATAGGCGTGAGATCATGGGCGAATTGGGAGTGTTTTGATTGGACGGCCGATATCGAATCCTTTGATCATGCACCGTTCGTTGGGCCTCTATTTATAGTTTTTCTGGAGTGGCATAGCCCGTAAATAGGCGTGATATCAGGGGCGAATTGGGAGTGTTTTGAATGGACGGCCGATATCGAATCCTTTGATCATGCACCGTTCGTTAGGCATTTGAAGGCCTTAATGATGTCGGAATTCGGTGATCTTGGGCTCGTTGGATTCGTCTCGTCGAGCCGTTCGATTCGAATATAAGCTTGTCAAAATCGGAGACTGTTTGGTAACTCAAATTGCGGTTTGAACCTTCCAACAGCACTTTGAGCCCTTGATTCGGACTCATTTGGGCTCGGATTGGGTCGAATTTGATGTCGTTGGATTCGTATTTTCCGAGACGCTCAGTTTGACTATAAGCTCGCTGAAATCGGAGTTCATGCTCTGATTTTGAAGTTTCCTAACTGATTTTGCCTCGAGATTTGTGCCCAATCAAGATAATTTTGTGATGTCAATTCCAAATTGAAATAATCGCATTTAATATTCCAAAGAAAATATCCTTCTCTAACTTTAAAATCATAAGATCAAGAGTATTCCGAAACAACTCAGTTCTAAAATTTAATTAAAATATAAAAACATGCTTGTAGAAACATAAACCTATAACAAACCAAATCCTATTTTAAACATTTGGCAAATTATTGGGTCAGGTGACCGAACGCAGAGATAGGTCCGGATATTAATAAAATATTATTTTAAAATTAGCGCAAGTAAAACGCAACTAAAGCATAACTAAAGCGCAACTAAAGCGCAAGTCAAAAAGCGCAACTAAAGCGCACGTCAAGAAGCGCAACTAAAGCGCAAGGTGACGCTGCAAATTTTTATTGGATGTCCGAACTTATTTTTCGCCTCTGCTCACCTGACCCAATAATTTATCCTTTCTTATCTTTAAAAAAAAACTGATCTTGATCAAGCCGTTACATATTCAAATAAACAATATCTAACATATAATCATGTAATTATACTTTATTTCAAGATTTTAAACTTCAAATTTTATCATGATTTAACTTATTTTAACAAATTCAATTATTTATACATCCAAACTTGTTCTAATTTTGAATTATAATCAATATCACAAAAAAGTAAAAATATTCTCATATTACGTAGCTAATATAAATGAAAATAAGATATAGCTTTCAGACCACAAAAAAATTATCCAAAACACAAACTGAGAACTAGCAAAAATTATGCGTTAGACTAAGAAAATATTTGATCATTAATTATATTTCACACAAAACTGTATGAAACAAAGGCACCAACAACTTTGGCCATAATTATTTTACTGAGAAAATCCAATCAAATGAATCTTTTAATGCAGAAAATTCTTATGAATAGCATGGATAGATCATTAACTTTTTTCCAATAATTAACTTTGACGGAAAAACATCTATCTTTCAAGTTTATTAGCAGTTTAAGGCTTCGTTTGGGATAGTTTTCATTCTGATTTTTGAAATAACATTTTAATACAAAAATTCAAATTCAAAAAAATTTTGTACTAAAAAGCTGTTCAATAAAGCAAGAAGAAAACAGTCCCAAACGAAGCCTAAGCCTACTAGTCCTTGGATGCTAAATTAGGAGAATTCATTAGACATGAAAATGGATAATTTGTGTATATTGGATGACAAAATAATGAAATCGTCACCTTCGCTATTCTTAACCACTTGGATATGATAAAAACATACACAAAGTCATAAAATAATTAACGGACACGACGGACTTTCTCTTCCTGGCCAAGGCCAAGTGACTTCTGAGCATTTGCAATACCCTCTGGATCTGCAGGTAAAATGCAAATATAGTGAAAATAAATATAGGTGATATATAATGCAAAAAGCAATCCTTCTGATGCCCGTACTTCTTACTACACCCAACAAACCACAAGCTTAACCGGCATTTACTTGAGTATTTTATATTATATTTCGCAAGATAAAGAATGCAAGGATTGGTTGGATTTAAAATGTACCACTTGTTTTCATGAAATTCATTTATACCCTATTGTCAAGCTCACAATAATAAGCAATTGGTGGATTCCTCATTACCTAATATCTGGTTCTCATGATTCTACCTAGATTCGTTCACCAGAGATATTATTGTGTCCGGACACCGAACGTGTCCAGAGACCAATAAAAAAGCGCCACATCACTGGGCGCTTGGTACCGCTCTCGGTACCGATAGCGGTACCGCTCGGTATGCTCAGTATGCTGTCCAGACTGAATAATTTTTCAGTTCACCAATATTATCCGATCAATTTTATTCACATGGTCCAAATAAGTTCATACTTGAAAGAAGTCGGTAAAAAGAAATAAAACCTAAGGGATGCAGTAAGTCAACGAGTTCAGCAAATATTCCTCTGGTCATCTTCCATAATTTACATGCAAAAATTTTAGAAATGACAAAACAAAACCCAACACTATTACTCCAAGCATACCCAAGTCAAAAAAGAGTGTATCCAATAAAAAGCTCCCATTATTCCGTTCTTTACTGATATACACACTAAAAAAATAACTATAATAAATAAATAACATGAAAGGTAAGAGAGTATAATTATGGCCAAGGAAAATTTTTTAAGTATAATAAGAATAAACTGAAACTAATAAACAAAGAAATAGATAGCACATCAAATTGAATGTGGACGAATATGATTATTAAGATGAGTATTGTTGAATCTAATTTTATCCATGGGTGATGTGTAAGCTAACTAGCAAGTGACCTTGTGGTGAAAGCTAAAGAGATCGAGTAGGTTTCAGGTAAATATGGAGAGTAAAGAAGTTGTGGGTTCTATGAGAGAACAATATAGAATATAGAGAAAGAAATGGAAATTAAAAAATCAAATGCACAATAAAGATTTGGAAATATCCAAATGGTTCAAAAAATACCAAATATGCCTCTTCTCACTCATTATTTATAGAGTTTGGGGTGCTATACAAAAGACTGAACCTAAAGAAAAAAAAATAGTAGTGCAAGGTACATCAAAATGATATGAATTATTACAAGCTATCATGTACACGTGGCATAGCCAATTAGCCACTACATGAATATCCATCTATAATGTGACTTTCAATCTCCAAGCAAATCCTTAAAGCGAGTCTTCAAGAGGAGATATTATTTTGTGCTGAGTCCGGACGTAGAGCTACATCCAGACGCCAATAAAATTGTTACGCGTGGTTTGCCTACGTGAAAGCTACTGATGTGGATAGTCCGCTTAGACTGTAAAACCCCTCCGAATTTCATATTTTTGGGTGCAGTTAGTCTGTACGAACTGACCTTAGTACGGGCAAACTGGAGAAAATTGTGAAAATTTGTATTGTTAGTACGGACGAACTGCCTGTACGAACTGAGTAAAATGCAGGTTCGTCGGGGCGAACCTGAGTTCGTCCGGGACGAATTTTTGCCCGAGAGCATCGTCCAGGGATGAAATCCATCATCGTCTCTACGATCTATGTCCAGAGAGTTTCGTCCCGGGATGAATGGAAAACATCGTCGGGACGATCGAGTTCATTAAATAGATGATTTGAGATATTTTGAAATATTTTGGAAGAGAGAGAAAAGCAGGAGAGAGAAAGAGAAGAGGAAAGCTTGATTTCGAAGGCCGCGGAGCGATTTTCATCCGACGTTGCTGTTGGAAGAATTGTTTGTCTCGCTGTACGGAATCCAAATCCTATTTCTGATTTCGAAGATTTCGTGTTTTGGTATTTTTCTGCTCAGTTTTGTGTTTACGTTACCGAAATTCTTGCATATCTTTGTATTGACGAAACTTTTAACGTGTAACTTTTGGTATGTTATAGAAATGAGGATGTTGCACGATTTGAGTATTTTCTGGAAAGTTTTCACTGGATATTTTGAATTCCGTGGAATTTTTTTTGAATAGAAAATTATCCGGATGTTGAAAAATATTACTTTAATACAAGTAAAGTTTTAAAATGTTATTTTATTCGATTTTTGATAATTTAGTAATTTTCTGACACTGTGTATTTTGATCATGTTTGGGATTTCTGTCGACTGTACGATATTTTAAGGATTTTCTTCAATTGAGTTAAATCGTGTTTGTTGATTGCAATGTATTAATGAGATGCATACGAATGTGGATATATGATTGAAATTACTGTTATATTACTGCAAGACAAGTAAAGACTGGTTTAACCGTTGGTTGGAGATTGATTGACCTGTATAGGATGGTGGGCCGACGGGCTTTCCTTTAGAAAGGGTTTGGTGTTATCCTATATTGATCACGTGATATAACGATTGGGAGTCATAAGGAGATTATGCCGACAGGTGGCCGACGGGCGAAGAGTGACGACTCTATTATTGAGCCAACGGATACAACGATACATAGATATTAACCTTGAAAAATGCCTTAATAGCCAGTGATTGTACTTGTTAAGTAAGACTACTGTACCGGAATGCATGTGTAAAGTATTGTTCGTATGATTTCTTTATGGATTTATTAATTATCGTACGAATTTATTGATATCGATGGATTTATTGATATTGAATTGATTATTGATGAATGGATTTACTGACGGATTTACGAGTTTATTGTTACTGCATGATTTTATTGATATTGCATACTGTACATGTCACTGGATACAGATATTGATATGGATAATAATATTGCATTGATTCATTGATACTATGGACACCGATATTATTGATTTATCGATATTATATATTCATTGATACACCGAATATTGATCTGCTACATGTGATACACCGAGCACGTGATATAGAATACGCATTTTACTACATTAATTCGATTTTAATTGTTCTTACGATATATTGATTTGATTGTTTTATATGATTTCATACCGATTGATATCATTGACTAGAGATGATTTCTTTATTCAATGATTTGATTGATTCTATTGATACGATTGATTGATGTTATTGATACGATATTAATTTGATTGATATTACTGATTTGACAATTTTCTCTATGGATTTTCTACTATTTATCGATTCTTCTACCGATGACTGTTGATTTTATTGATTATGCATTGATTACTGATTTCCGTATCTGCATCAATTGAATGATCATGTGCAAGTGACTGTTATTGATTTGATTGATTGACATGCATATTGTTTCAGTACCGTGCTTTAATTTTAGTTGTAGGTTTTTGGTGACCTGCTGGGCTTTTTGAAGCTCATTATATATGGTTAATATTTTCAGGTCAGGGCAAGGGAGCAGGAGTGTGAGGTTGATCTGAGTTCTTCAGGTTTTTGTTCCTTTTTGTTATAGTTATTCTTTTGTACTCAAGACTGGATGAAATCGTGATTATTGTGTAAATCCTGAGTATTGTAAATGAACTTTGAGAATGAATAGAAATATTTCTATGATGATTTAAATTATAGAATTTTTGTTAGACTGTTTAATACTTATTGATGACTATAGATAGCTCTGCTTGTTGATGGTTTAATGGATTAAAAGAATAATTCTTCCAAGTTAGATCTTGGGGCGTCACAAATTTTGGTATCAGAGCAGTGTTATTGGAAGAATTGAATGTTACCAGAGCTGTAGGATTTGGTTAAGAGTTGGGTAGAATATGTAATTTCAAGTGCATCATTTTGCATACATAGTTGCATGCGTGTATTATTCAGATTATACTGAACTGTGCAGGTGAAAAGTTAAATGAATAATCCAGAATCAAATGTACCAAATGAGCAACACAGTGCAGCTCCAGTACCTTCAGAAAGTATAATGCAGTTGGCTACTGTTATAGCACATATAATGGGAGATGCACAGAGTAAGTTAGCTGGAAGTAAAGAAGAAGAAGTATATAAGCATTTACAGACATTTCATAAGTTGAAGCCTTCGTTGTTCAAAGGAGCTGTAGGACCTCAGGCTGCAGAAGATTGGTTAATGATGATAGAAAAGATTTTTGACAGCATGCAATGTCCCGAAAGCCGGAAGGTGCCCTTGGCTGTGTATCTGTTTGAAGGAGAAGCAGAGAGATGGTGGATTGGACAGCAGAGAGAAATTTCAGGGGAAGACAAATGCTGAGATCACTTGGGACGAGTTTACTACAGTGTTCAGGATGTGGTTTGTACCTCCATCAACCCAACGACAAATGCAAGAAGCATTTATTAAGTTGGAACAAGAACGCAACACAGTGATGCAGTACGAGGTTGAGTTTACCACTCTTGCTAGGTACGCTTCTCATTTGATCCCAACTGCTGAAGAAAAATGCTATAGATTTCTGCAATGATTGAACAGAGTTAAAGCATCAGCTAGTAAAGCGGGCCAGACTGATAGAAATTGATTTAGCAACACCAGCATCGAGATATGAAGTCACCAGGAGGAGCAGAGATGAATCAAGTAGAGAAAGAGATAGAGATAAGAGAAACAAGTATAATGATTCGAAGGGATCTGCATCGGTAGCTACAGCGAGTGCATTCATTGCAGTCGACGACATGCAGGTCGGTGTTACTTATTGACGGGACAATGTTTTCACAGTGGACAGCAAGGACATAGAGCAACAAATTGTCCTCATAAGGAAATTAGAGGAGGAACTGATTCTGGTACAAGACAGTTTGGACGTATTGAAAGACAGAGGACTGTCGGATCAAGAGCATATAGTGAAAGATCAACGAATAGGACGAATGATAGAGCTGTCAGTGATAGTCAGAGGGAAACCGTTGCTCCACGATCTACTGCACCTACTCAAGTGATGTCACGTGTATACAGTTTACAGCATTATGAAGATCAACAACAACCTGAAAGTTCTACTGGTAAGAAATTTATTTGACTAATTGATTGACTTGACATATCATGCATAGTGAATGACATGTGATTGAATGAACTGTATGATTTTCGTGGTTTTGATTTTGATTCAATTTAATTTGAGTTTTGATTTGACGGATTTGTTTTATATCGATTTTGCATTCGAACCCTTAAGGGAAATGTCGGGGACGACATTTTTTCTTAAGGTGGGTAGATTGTAAAACCCCTCCGAATTTCATATTTTTGGGTGCAGTTAGTCTGTACGAACTGACCTTAGTTCGGGACGAACTGAAGAAAATTATGAAAATCTGTATGGTTAGTACGAACAAACTGCCTGTACGAACTGAGTAAAATGCAGGTTCGTCGGGACAAACCTGAGTTCGTCTGGGACGAATTTTTGCACAAGAGCATCGTCCAGGGACGAAATCAATCATTGTCTCTACGATCTATGTCCAGAGAGTTTCATCCCAGAACGAATGGAAAACATCGTCGGGACGATCGAGTTTATTAAATAGATGATTTGAGATATTTTTGAAGAGAGAGAAAAGTAGGAGAGAGAAAGAGAAGAGGAAAGCTTGGTTTCGGAGACCGCGGAGCGATTTTCGTCCGATGTCGCTGTTGGAAGAATTGTTTTTCTCGCTGTAAGGAATCCAAATCCTATTTCTGATTACGAAGATTTCGTGTTTTGGTATTTTTCTGCTCAGTTTTGTGTTTCCGTTACCGAAATTCTTGCATATCTTTGTATTGACGAAATTTTTACCGTGTCTTTTGGTATGTTATAGAAATGAGGATGTTGCACAATTTAGAGTATTTTCTGGAAAGTTTTCACCGAATATTTTGAATTCCGTGGAATTTTTATCGAATAGAAAATTATCCGGATGTTGAAAAATATTGCTTCAGTACAAGTAAAGTTTTAAAATGTTGTTTTATTCGATTTTAGATAATTTGGTAATTTTCTGAAACTATGTATTTTGATCATGTTTGAGATTTCTATCGACTGTACGATATTTTAAGGATTTTCTTCAATTGAGTTAAATCATGTTTGTTGATTGCAATGTATTAATGAGATGTATACGAATGTGAATATAAGATTGAAATTACTGTTATATTACTGAAAGACAAGTAAAGACTGGTTGAACCGTTGGTTGGAGATTGATTGACCTGTACAGGATGGTGGGCCGACGGGCTTTCCTTTAAAAAGGGTTTGGTGTTATCCTCTATTGATCACGTGATATAACGATTGAGAGTCATAAGGAGATTATGCCGACGGGTGAAAAGTGACGACTCTATTATTGAGCCAACGGATACAACGATACATCGATATTAACCTTGAAAAATGCCTTAATAGCCAGTGATTGTACTTGTTAAATAAGACTACTATACTGGAATGCATGTGTAAAGTATTGTTCGTATGATTTCTTTATGGATTTATTAATTACCGTACGAATTTATTGACATCGACGGATTTATTGATATTGCATACTGTACATGTCACTGGATACAGATACTGATATGGATATTGATATTGCATTGATTCATTGATACTATGGACACCGATATTATTGATTCATCGATATTATAGATTCATTGATACCATTGATTAATTGATACACCGAATATTGATCTGCTACATGTGATACACCGAGCACGTGATATATAATACGCATTTTACTGCATTGATTCGATTTTAACTGTTCTTACGATATATTGATTTGATTGTTTTATATGAATTCATACCGATTGATATCATTGACTGGAGATGATTTCTTTATTCAATGATTTGATTGATCCTATTGATGCAATTGATTGATGTTATTGATACGATATTAATTTGATTAATATTACTGATTTGACGATTTTCTTTATGGATTTTTCCACTATTTACTGATTCTTCTACCGATGACTGTGGATTTTATTGATTATGCATTGATTACTGATTTCCGTATCTGCATCAATTCAATGATCATGTGCAAGTGACTATTATTGATTTGACTGATTGACATGCATATTGTTTCAGTACCGTGCTTTGATGTCAGTTGTAGGTTTTTGGTGACCTGCTGGGCTTTTTAAGGAAAATGAACTAGCACCTCTTGACCTTCCTCCACCACCTCAGAACAATCCACCTGAAACCCAAGAAAGGGAAATAAATGACAATGCTATCATTAGATTTGGAAAAGTTTACTCCAGACATACAAGTTCAAGCTGTACTCCAAAGCAGATCCAAGAATCTGAACCATCTCCTGGAAATAAGATAAGTTTACCACCTCCCTTATACCCTATAAACAACTCTATATCCTTCAACAACTTCTCATCATCACACAAAAATTTCCTTGTTACATTAAAAGATATCCATATTCCTAAAGATGTTTCAGAGGTCTTATCTGATAAAAATTGGAAAAATGCCATGAAGGATGAAATGCAGGCCCTGGAGAAGAACAAAACATGAGAAATCATCAATCTACTGATAGGGAAAAAACCGGTCGCCTGTAAATGGGTGTTCTCAGTAAAATACAAAGCTGATGGCACACTAGATAACGTTTCTTAGCATTGACTACCAAGAAACGTTTGCGTCTGTAGCCAAGATGAATATTGTCCGAATACTACTCTCACTAGCAGCCAAGTACAATTGGCACCTGGAACAATTGGATGTGAAAAATGCATTCATACATGGAGATTTAGAAGAAGAGATATTTATGGAAATACCACCAGGGTTTAAAGAAAACTCTGAAGGTAACAAAGTGTGCAAACTAAAAAAAAGCTCTAGCTATATGGGCTCAAACAATCACCAAGGGTCTGGTTCGGAAGATTCTCTAAATTCATGCTCCTGAATGGGTATTGACAGAGTCAAGGGGATCATACACTATTCTTCAAACACTCAGACTCAGGGGGAGTCACAATATTATTAGTGTATGTTGATGATATTATTTTGATTGGAAATAATGAAGAGGAGAAAGCTAGTTTAAGGAAAAGTCTTATTAAGGAATTTGACATCAAAGAATTTGGTAGACTAAAATATTTCCTCGGAATTGAAGTAGCTCACTCCAGCAAAGGAATCTTTATTTCACAACAGAAATACATCAAAGATCTTCTAAGAGAAACAGGTAAACTAGCTTGTAAACCAGCACCAACACCAGTAGAACCTAATCTTAAACTGGGGCAAGCTAAAGAAGATCCAGATGTAGATAAAGGGGCCTACCAGAGACTTGTAGGGAAATTGATCTACCTCTCCCACACTAGACCAAACATAGCATTTGCTGTAAGCATGGTCAGTCAGTTTATGCAGAATCCAAAGCAGATTCACATGCAAGCGGTAGACAGGATATTGCACTACCTTAAAAGAAGACCAAGAAAAGGAATTCTCTTTAAGAGAGATCATGGAATAACCCTAGAAGTATATACGGATGTTGACTACGCAGGATCACCGGTTGATAAAAGATCTACCTCTGGGTATTGTACATTTATTGGAGGTAACCTAATTACATGGAGAAGCAAGAAACAAAATGTGGTGGCAAGATCCAGTGCAGAAGCAGAATATCGAGCTATGACCTTGGGAATATGTGAGCTACTATGGATCAAAATAATCCTAGAAGATTTAAATGTTAAGTGGGATAAACCCATGAAACTACATTGTGACAATAAATCAGCAATCAGCATAGCCCATAATCCAATCCAGCACGACATAA
>NW_021319853.1:467081-476594 GCF_001605985.2 Dendrobium catenatum | reverse complement strand
CCTCAAGGCGAGCCTCATATTGCGCAATTTTAAACCATGCTTACTGGAAAATTAATAGATATTATGATTCATAGGAAGTTAAATATTCTGTGCATTCAAGAAACTAAATTGGTTGGAGAGAAGGCTAAGAAGATTGATAATTTATGTTTTAAACTTTGGTATTTGGGTAGGAGTCGTACTAGAAATAATGTATGTGTGATTATAAATAAAAGTTAGAATTATAATATTATAAAAATTAATAGAATTGGAGATAGAATTATAGCTTTAAAGATTATTAATATTATAAGTGCTTATGCGTCTCAAATAGGTTTAGATATGAGTTCAAAATTAAATTTTTGTAATGACTTAAAAGAATTAATACAAAAGATACCTCTTGAAGAAAGAGTTCTTATTGGAGGAGATTTAAATGGACATGTTAAAAAAGAGGTAGATGATTTTAAAAGCATTCATGATGGTTATTGATTTGGAACGACAAATGAAAGTGACAATACCATATTAGATTTTTATTTAGCTTATGATTTTTAATTGCTTTATGGTGCCGAATGTTGGCCATTAAAAGAGAAGCATAATACTAAGTTAAGTGTGGCAGAGATGAGGATGCTTAGATGGATGAGTGGCTTTACCCTTAGAGATAGGATACGAAATGAGCATATACGTGAAAAGGTTGGAATAGCTCCAGTAGAAGATAAGATTAGAGAGAGTCGCCTTAGATGGTTTGGTCACATAAAAAGGCGGCCTTCCGACGACCCAGTTAGGAGAGTAGAGGTATTAGATTTGACTTGTGTTAAGAAAGGTAGGGGTAGACCTAAAAAGACTTGGTTAGAAAATATTAGGAATGACCTTTCTTTATTAGATTTAAACGAGAATTTGGCTTTTAATAGGACACAATGGAGAAAAAGGATTCATGTAGCCGACCCCGCGTAGTGGGATAAAGGCTTGATGTTGTTGTTGTTGTTGTTTATGATTTTTAATTGCTAATACCTTATTTAAGAAAAGAAATGAGCATCTTATCACTTATAAAAATGGTTATAATAGTATAATACAACTTAAATTGACTATTTTCTTATAAGAAAATTAGATCGTTTAGATTGCAATGATTGTAAAGTTATTTCGAGTAAAAATTTATGTATCCAACATCAAATATTAGTTTTGGATTTTAAGATAAAATGACAGAAAATAAAAAATAAAGTAAAATGATATTCTAGAATTAGATGGGAGCATTTAAAAATATTTTTTAGAGTAAGATTTTAGATCTTAAAATTTTATCTGTATATGATGATGCTAATGTTATGCAGGAAAAAGTGGTTAGTGATATTAAGAATATTGTAAAAGATGTGCTTGGAATTTCAAATGGAAAAGCTCCTAATAGTAAAAATAGTGGTGGAATCCAATTGCACAAGATAATATTAAAAATAAGAATATTTGTTATAAAAATTGGTTTAATTGTACAAACTCTGATAATTGGGAAAGATATAAAGAGGTGTACTGTAAGGAATCTAAGAAAGCAATATGCGATGCAAAGACCTTATCTTTCAGTAATTTATATAATATATTAGATATTAAGGAGGGAGAAAGATATATGTATAAGTCAGCAAAACAAAAAGAAAGGAGTAGTAAGGATTTAGTTCAAGTGAAGTGTATTAAGGATGAAGATCAAAAAATACTTTTTTAGAAGATGATATTCAACAAAGGTGGATGAGATATTTTGCTAAATTTTTTAATGAAGAATGTGAAAATATGATTGACTGAAGTGACCTTAGCACCTGAAATGAAAATAAAGATTTTTGTTTTTATCTGCGTATTAGTAAAATTGAAGTTATAGATGCTTTAAAAAAAATGAAGTGTGGAAAAGCTATTGGACCTGATGATATTCTAATAGAGTTATGGAAATATTTAGGAGATCAGCCTTAAGCCCATATCTTTTTGACGAAATATTTCCCTATTTCGGTTCGGATACATCAAGGATCAACCTTAACCCATATCTTTTTGCTTTAGTCATGGATGTTCTCACTAGACATTTGCAAGAGGATGTACCTTGGTGTATGCTTTTTGCTGACGATATTCTTCTTGTCGATAAGAATATAGAGGGAGTTGAAGGTAAACTTGAATTATGGAAGCCAACCTTAAAGTTTAAAGGTTTTCGCTTGAGTAGATCTAAAATAGAATATATGGAGTGTAATTTTAGTAATAATAGACCTAGTGAGGGGATTGTGACTTTGGGCGATCAAGTCATTAATAAGAGTTCACGCTTTATATATCATGGATCTATTGTTCAGAGTGATGGTAAAATAGATGGGGATATTATCAACAGAATTCAAGTTGGATGGTTGAAGAGGAGGAATGCATCGGGCTTGTTGTGTGATAAAAAAGTACCCCTCAAACTTGAGGGAAAATTCTATAAGATGGTGATGAGGCCTGCAATACTTTATGGTGCCGAATGTTGGCCACTAAAAGAGAAGTATAATACTAAGTGTGGCAGAGATGAGGATGCTCAGGTGGATGAGTGGCTTTACCCTTAGAGATAGGATACGAAATGAGCATATACATGAAAAGATTGGATTAGCTCCAATAGAAAATAAGATTCGAGAGAGTCGCCTTAGATTGTTTGGTCATATAAAACGACGGCCTTTGGATGACCCAGTTAGGAAAGTAGAGGTATTAGATTTGACTTATGTTAAGAAAGGTAGAGGCATACCTAAAAAGACTTGGTTAGAAAATATTAGAAATGATTTCTCTATTAGATTCAAATAAGAATTTGACTTTTAATAGGACACAATGGAGAAAAAAAGATTCATGTAGCCGACCCCACGTAGTGGGATAAAGGCTTGATGTTGTTGTTGTATTATTTAAAGACCTAGTCCATCATTCTTCAACAAATCACCACTAAAATCTTTAGGCTAAATGACTACTTCGTAGCAATAAGGGCCCTCACCTGTGATAAAGGAGGTATTCTTGCAGTCGTCTGAATACATTCTGATTTAATGATAGGCAAAATTGATACTCATTACTCAAAATCAAACGATTAAGTCCATGAGCAAGTTAATTCTAGAGATTAGATATCTATTATGAGGGCAAAATCTCTGTGTAGTGTTATATCTTAAAGTTAATGTCTTCTGAAAATTTGACCAAGGACATTTATTCGCTAAAACTCACCTCAAAAAATATGCATGGAGATACCGTGGTGCAAATTTTTGAATATTTGAAGCCCACTAGGCATCTAAAAGCATAATTGTGCACATCTATAATTTTAGTTATTTATCTAGACCAAGCTCTTTAAATATATATATATATATATATATATATATATAAAAACAATTAACTATAGATATGACATTTGTGCAAAGACATGATTCTCATGCGTTTCGGTGAAATGAATTGCATTGTCACATTGAAACGCCAAACTTACCCATAAAGGGTACATGTATTGCAACCCCCAACCTCATAAGACCCTCTCTCCCATCCCACTTGCCATTACTAGTGTAAACTCTTCATACTCCTTCACGTATTCACAAGCCACCCGAGAACCCCTCACGCCTCTTTTACAACTCTTATGTCAACCCATGCAAAATTCCATCACCGACCATGTTCCCACTCTGTTCCCAAACCCATTTCTATTTAGCTGACAGCAGCATCTCTCCTCTCGCCTCTCTATTCCCATGCTACCTCCCAATGTCTCTATTCCCATGCTACCTCCCAATGTCTCTATTCCCATGCTACCTCCCAACGTCGACATGTTCCCCTAGCCAGCCACCTTCCAACGCACACCTCTCCATATCTTCTTCTTCCAATGTCAATTGCCATCGACGTTGTTATCTTACAGTGACACATTGACGAGTTACATTGACACCCCAATGCCATTGCTCTCTCTAGCTACTCCTCAAATCAACACCACTGCTCTCTTTTGTCTCATCTGCTTCATAGTCACACCTCTCTAACAAACCTTACTCAACACCTAAAACATCCTGAAATCCAACTTTTCAACCCCACCTATGTTTTCTTCTCCAACAATAACTCCCTCTAACACTCCCTCCTTAACACTCTTTATCTCCCTCCCTCCAACAATCTCTACTCTCTCCCCCCACTGCCTTTTTTATCAATACCACTCTCTCTCTAAAGAAGAAAAGAGAAGTTTAAGAGAGAGAGAGAGAGTTGAATGTTTTCACCTCACAAATTCATCGTTTCGATATTTGGAATGACAACTTAAAATATAACTTATTGAAAACTACAATTTATGATTTTAATGTGATGATTATCACACTATATTTAACAAAATTATTCCTCATAATTAAAACCGGGGATATTTTTAACAGCTCACTTTGCTCATGAGAGCATCTGGCACTGGGGAATTAGGCAGCCATGACAACTTGAGAGCACCTAGCACTTTTCATAACATTAATTTCAACTATAAATTAAGGGAATTTTATTCGAAGTTGAGCTTTATTTTAATTAGATTTATTTCAGTATTTTTATTGGTATTATTTGCCAGTATGTAGCAACCCTGCATACAATATTTGATCAACTAGAATCAAGTGATATTCCTCCTAAATAATTCCCCATACACTAATTTAATAAAATTCAGGTAAAAGTACATCAATAGTAACACTAAGAATACTCTCGCTAGCTGCAAAACAGCTCAATCTCAAATTTGGTGGCCAAGTCTGGAAGCCCATTCAGCTTCGATTTGACCTGAATTCAAATGGATAAATCAAATGTTCAATCAATAGCACCAAATTAAATCAACATTAACACATTATAGGCACCACACAGTCTCTCACTATTTGAGTTTTAAAAAACTGCTTAGAAGAATAGTCAAGTTGAAACCATCAACATGTAAATCAAACATAGCCTTAAGCCACAATTCATAAATGTATCCCTTAAATATGATACTATAAAGAAGAACAAAATTATGGCTAGAAGTTTATAAATGGATAATTAAAAATGAAAGACTAATTCAAATTAAACTACATAGCATGTCAGCATACTTGGATTCAGAAACATACCAAAGAATTGAGTGAATATGCGAGTGAAAAAATTCAAATTCCGTGATACATTGTATGCCATAGCTGGAGGAAGAGGTTTCACAAGGGTGTCAATGCTAAAAACTCGTTGCAGAAACTGCAGAACAAGAAAAATTCGTCATAAATTCTGTAGTTAGGTATCATGGTTGAGAAAAACAGAGCAGGAAGAAATGGCTAAATATCCTAGTCCATTATGACAATTGCTGTTGTTAATCAGTAAATGAAAACAAGTTTCTAAAAGAAGAAAGCGCCACACCCTGGCACACTGAACACCCAGCCCAGAAAAGAAACGAGAGCTTAAAAAAAGTAATAAACCTTACATAAACTCTTAACATGCCAGATTCATTAAAGGCAAGAAGCTTGAGATGGATGCATCTAGTAACAGTGATAGCAATCAACAACAAAGTGGGCATCTTTGTTTGGCTTGCCTCCTCCATATGCCCCTTTTACCATGTGTTACTGTACTTCATCCCTTATCATTCATTCACTTGGATTCTGAAAGTTAGTGCAATCAAAACTATAGGGTATCACTACACGATGCCACATATACAAGTTTCAGTCAAGCCAGCAGTTAACCAGCAAGGATTTCGAGCAGCATAGAAGCAATCATTAAGTGTTTATGTTGTCTATTGAAATTATGCATGATCATCACAAATTTCTTCTAGCACAATGTTTTTTAGATGTATTTCATATTAGGGCTCATCTAGCGGCTTGAAGATGAAACATGTGTTTTAAAAATTGAAAATATTGGTTCTACATATTTTAAGTTGGATATTAAAATCATGACTCTGATGAAAGTTTTAGGAGGCATGTAGAGTTTTATTTTTTTCCCATTTTAAAGGGTGCAATATAAGGAATTTCGAGGAGCTACCCATCTTAATAACACACTTGCTTAAGCATGCTTAACTGCAATGTTTTTATAGAATCAAGAGCACAAATGCCGGTATGGTTGCAAACAAAAATCAATGTTAATGTCCAACTACATCCAACAAAATGAGCCTCAGACTTGTAGAAAGTATGTGTAATCAAAGTTTAGGTTATATAGAAAATAAATTAATTTAATACTAAAACTCAATGATTGGGATTCTTTGCAGCAAATGACTCTTCGTGAAGTGTTGCATTTGATCAAGTTGCCTTTATAAGAATTTTACATTTCCATGCATACCTCAGCGCTTTGTTCATCTAGATTGATAAAAGTCTTCATGTTGATGACAACTGGTGAGCTAGAGTACCATTCTCGCTCTGAGTAGAAGTTTGTGTAGAGTTTTTCCATTGCCCGTAAAGGAGAGAAAGGTTTCCCAGCCTTGTGATGGTCAGAGTTGTGAAAATCTCAAAAAGACGACTTAAAGAGTGGACATAGGCAATTAATGCCAAACCACAATATATAGATTTGCACTTCTTTTACTTTATGCACAGCTACATGCATTATTTTCTTGCTTTTACTACTTTATGGTGTGATGGAAAATATGTTGACATGGATCTTGCATGTTGTACAAGTTACTTGAGAAACTTGCTAGAATAACTTTTAATACAAAACATTATTTAAAAAAGGATCAAAAGTAGATTGCTCTAGCATTCTTGATGAATTCGAATATAATGTTTGAACATCATTTTCTTGTTTCTAGAAGAAAAGAAAAATAAAAATTATTTGCTTAAAATAATTTTTTAAAAATTCCATGCTAATTATGCCCCTTTTAGGTATGACGTAATTTTCAATAAGTGTCATAGCAAGTTTCTTTGCTTAAAGGTTTTATCACCTAAAGTAGATCCACATGCAGACTATAGAAATAGAAGGATCACACAAGAGTATTCTATTGTTGGATCCATTGTTTAAAATTGTGCAATATGAAGCTTGGCTTGAGACCCGCCTCAGAGCAATTCTAGTGAAAATTATCTCGAGGCTTATGCCTCTAGCTTTTATTATGAGACTTGCACCTCAACTTGGCTGAGGCCCGCCTCACCTCACTAGCATGAGGTTTTCGCCTCACCCTATTTGTATATTTTTTGTTAAAACTAACATAAATCATGCCTTTATGAACATTCGAGCCGGAACAACTTCCTCTCTGCTGCCTCTACCTCTAGCCCGCGGCCTTCGCAACAGCCAACACCGTTATATTGCCATTGCGATCAATTGAAAACCGTAAACCAACATCCTAAAAAATTTGGAGCATTAATCTAATTTTCTGTTGATGAAAAACATTTATAAAAGATGAACATAATTGAAATAAATTAAGAAGCAAATTGCGAGGAATTCGACTCCACCAGATGAGGCAGGGGATAGACAAATTTGTTATGACGACAACTCAAATAAGGATCAACTTAGTGATGACAGTGCAAATGATTTATGAGTTGTTGCCAACTATTTCAGTTTTTGTTACGAATTAAATATAAATGAGTAGGAAATTGAGAAAGAAAAAATTTGGAGTTGAACTTGATGTTATATAATACTTGTTTTATAATTTTTATATTTAATATTATTTTACTCTTATAATATTTAGATTTCAATTCTATTTCACGCAATTTATCACTTCTCACTATATATCTTGTGCAATTTTTTATTTCATATGTATGCCAATTTATTAATTCATAACTCAATCGGAAGTTAATGTCATCATTTAACATATTATTTATGTATTATATAAAAAATTATTTTTTACCTTCATTTTCATTATACGCAATTTTTTTTTATTTTAAAGCTTACTCCTTAAAACTCCTTCAGGCCTACGCCTGGCCTCACAAACCAAAAACATCTTAATACTTGATTGCGCAATTTTAAACCTTGGCCCAGATCACCACTATTTGATGACCTCTATTTTGACCATTAGAAAATTAGAATCGTAACCTTCATTCAATCTATTGACTAACATATGTGAAATCAATTAAAGTTGAATACATGCTTCCAAATAAATTTATATGTTGTAAACACGCAGGCATTCCTTTGATGAATGGATGCAAGAATATGAGTGGTCACAATTAAATTCTAAATGTTTAAACTATTTTTCTGTACCCTGAAGTTTGATAATTACATGTGTTTTTAATTATTAGAATATCAAAGAGATATGAGATTGTCTATATATCACTTATGAAGACACTAATAAAGTAAAACAATCTCATATTAACATACTCACATGATATAAATTGTTTCACACTCAATCAAATCAGACTAATTTCTGATATACACACAAGATTTACTAAAACTGTTGCATCCTTACATGTACTTGTTAAAGAGTATTCTAATATAGAGAAAGTAAACAAAATTTTGGATGTCTAACGAGTTCATGGGATGCAAAGGTTACTGCCTTTTTTATGTCTAAAAATTTAGCTATTTATTATGATGACATTTTTCTTGGTTCTCTAATTACATGTGATCCAAAACTTAGCCAAAGAATCAGAGCAAATTGTACTAGAAGTTCATGAATCTGACACGGTGAGATAGACATGTCAAGCAATGAGATGTAATTCTAATTACTATAAAGTTTAACTTATTTCTCAAGAACAAAAAAGAAGAAATTTCATGACAAAAAAGGGATAAGAAGAAAGATAAGATATATTGAAATCTAATGTTGACATAATTAGTTTTGAATGCAAGAAATCAGCTCACATAAAGTGAGGGACTATCCAAATATTGAAGGCTCGACTCAGACTAAAAAAATCAGAGGATAGAGACGAGGCTAAGAAATTGTTACGCCGGCCCAGGAGGGGCCGGCTGGACCGGTCCACTGTTACTCCAGGCGGAGAAAACAGTCGGGGCGGAAGGCGTGAGGTCCACGTAGGCAGCGTGGGGGGAGATTAGGAGGGAAATTTTGAATGATAAGGCTATTTTAGGAAGTTTATTATTATCCTTTATGATTAATTTTGTATAATTAGGAGTTTAGGGGGGGGAATTTGGATCTTATCTTGAATTTGAGTTTTCTCTTTGAGATCTAGGTTTTGTTTTGGGCTCTTGGCTTCGCCGGAGACTTTGGAGAGTACGTTCTTCCTCTCGAATTGAAGAACAAATTGTATCTTTGCAATTTTATTCGTCTACTAATAAAATACTAGCCTTTGCTTGCATTGGATCTCAGTTTTCTCGCGTTTCCTCACTGTTTTCCTGTGTAAAACTGCTGTCCACTGCTGGAGACAGCAGTTTTTCCCTGATTCCACTTCAGTTTTGGTTAGGAATTACTTGATTTCAAGTATTTCCTATCAGAAATCCAAAAAGAATTTTTGTAGCAAACCTAAAGAGAAGATCAGGAACATGTGCTTAATGGATTAGGATGAACCAGGAGAATCAGACCCCACGTAGGTATATGGCCTTTCTTATTTGATTTGCTTTTAATGGCTAAAAATTTAAATAACTGTTTCAAATTTCTTAGAAAAACGTCTATGAAAAAGAATTATGCATGCCTACAAAAAGAACATAGTATGTTCTTGCAGGAGCTATATTAAGATAGAAAAAAAATTAGAAGAAAAGGACACCTTGTGTATTGAATTTGTATATATATATATATATATA